>NW_026512886.1:0-39050 GCF_027579735.1 Bombina bombina
AGGAATGAGCAGTTTGTTACATGAGGGTCTTGTGACGTCAGTGGGGTACAGGAACAGTCTTCATGACTCACATACAGCAGCACAATAACCAGTAATGAGCAGTTTGTTACATGAGGGTCTTGTGACGTCAGTGGGGTACAGGAACAGTCTTCATGACTCACATACAGCAGCACAATAACCAGTAATGAGCAGTTTGTTACATGAGGTCTTGTGACGTCAGTGGGTACAGGAACAGTCTTCATGACTCACATACAGCAGCACAATAACCAGTAATGAGCAGTTTGTTACATGAGGTCTTGTGACGTCAGTGGGTACAGGAACAGTCTTCATGACTCACATACAGCAGCACAATAACCAGTAATGAGCAGTTTGTTACATGAGGTCTTGTGATGTCAGTGGGTACAGGAACAGTCTTCATGACTCACATACAGCAGCACAATAACCAGTAATGAGCAGTTTGTTACATGAGGTCTTGTGACGTCAGTGGGTACAGGAACAGTCTTCATGACTCACATACAGCAGCACAATAACCAGTAATGAGCAGTTTGTTGCATGAGGTCTTGTGACGTCAGTGGGTACAGGAACAGTCTTCATGACTCACATACAGCAGCACAATAACCAGTAATGAGCAGTTTGTTGCATGAGGTCTTGTGACGTCAGTGGGGTACAGGAACAGTCTTCATGATTCACATACAGCAGCACAATAACCAGTAATGAGCAGTTTGTTACATGAGGTGACGTCAGTGGGGTACAGGAACAGTCTTCATGACTCACATACAGCAGCACAATAACCAGTAATGAGCAGTTTGTTACATGAGGGTCTTGTGACGTCAGTGGGGTACAGGAACAGTCTTCATGATTCACATACAGCAGCACAATAACCAGTAATGAGCAGTTTGTTACATGAGGGTCTTGTGACGTCAGTGGGTACAGGAACAGTCTTCATGACTCGCATACAGCAGCACAATAACCAGTAATGACCAGTTTGTTACATGAGGGTCTTGTGACGTCAGTGGGGTGGTTAGCAAGGGACCTTTTGTTCTGGGGGACAGGGAATAAATCCTATACATTTGTACTAGCCTGTGATTGGTTAGCAAGGGACCTTTTTGTTCTGGGGACAGGGGAATGAATCCTATACATGTGTACTAGCCTGTGATTGGTTAGCAAGGGGCCTTTTGTTCTGGGAGACAGGGGAATAGATCCTATACCTGTGTACTAGCCTGTGATTGGTTAGCAAGGGGCCTTTTGTTCTGGGAGACAGGGGAATAGATCCTATACCTGTGTACTAGCTTGTGATTGGTTAGCAAGGGTCCCTTTGTTCTGGGGGACAGGGAATAAATCCTATACATGTTTACTAGCCTGTGATTGGTTAGCAAGGGTCCATTTGTTCTGGGGGACAGGGGCAAGAATCCTATACATGTGTACTAGCTTGTGATTGGTTAGCAAGGGGCCTTTTGTTCTGGGAGACAGGGGAATAAATCCTATACATGTGTACTAGCTTGTGATTGGTTAGCAAGGGGCCTTTTGTTCTGGGAGACAGGGGAATAAATCCTATACATGTGTACTAGCCTGTGATTGGTTAGCAAGGGACCTTTTGTTCTGGGGACAGGGGAATGAATCCTATACATGTGTACTAGCCTGTGATTGGTTAGCAAGGGGCCTTTTGTTCTGGGGGACAGGGGAATAAATCCTATACATGTGTACTAGCCTGTGATTGGTTAGCAAGGGCCCTTTGTTCTGGGGGATGGGAATAAATCCTATACATGTGTACTAGCCTGTGATTGGTTAGCAAGGGTCCCTTTGTTCTGGGGATGGGAATAAATCCTATACATGTGTACTAGGTTGTGATTGGTTAGCAAGGGTCCCTTTGTTCTGGGGGATGGGAGTAGATCATATACATGTGTACTAGCCTGTGATTGGTTAGCAAGGGACCTTTTGTTCTTGGAGACAGGGGAATGAATCCTATACATGTGTACTAGTCTGTGATTGGTTAGCAAGGGGCCTTTTGTTCTGGGAGACAGGGGAATAGATCCTATACATGTGTACTAGCTTGTGATTGGTTAGCAAGGGTCCCTTTGTTCTGGGGGATGGGAGTAGATCATATACATGTGTACTAGCCTGTGATTGGTTAGCAAGGGACCTTTTGTTCTTGGAGACAGGGGAATGAATCCTATACATGTGTACTAGCCTGTGATTGGTTAGCAAGGGGCCTTTTGTTCTGGGAGATGGGAATAAATCCTATACATGTGTACTAGCCTGTGATTGGTTAGCAAGGGTCCCTTTGTTCTGGGGGGTGAGAGTAGATCATATACATGTGTACTAGCCTGTGATTGGTTAGCAAGGGACCTTTTGTTCTTGGAGACAGGGGAATGAATCCTATACATGTGTACTAGCCTGTGATTGGTTAGCAAGGGGCCTTTTGTTCTGGGAGATGGGAATAAATCCTATACATGTGTACTAGCCTGTGATTGGTTAGCAAGGGTCCCTTTGTTCTGGGGGATGGGAATAAATCCTATACATGTGTACTAGGATGTGATTGGTTAGCAAGGGTCCCTTTGTTCTGGGGGATGGGAGTAGATCATATACATGTGTACTAGCCTGTGATTGGTTAGCAAGGGACCTTTTGTTCTTGGAGACAGGGGAATGAATCCTATACATGTGTACTAGTCTGTGATTGGTTAGCAAGGGGCCTTTTGTTCTGGGAGACAGGGGAATAGATCCTATACATGTGTACTAGCCTGTGATTGGTTAGCAAGGGGCCTTTTGTTCTGGGAGACGGGAATAGATCCTATACATGTGTACTAGCTTGTGATTGGTTAGCAAGGGTCCCTTTGTTCTGGGGGACAGGGGAATGAATCCTATACATGTGTACTAGCCTGTGATTGGTTAGCAAGGGGCCTTTTGTTCTGGGGGACAGGGGAATAAATCCTATACATGTGTACTAGCCTGTGATTGGTTAGCAAGGGGCCTTTTGTTCTGGGGGACAGGGGAATAAATCTTTTTTTTTTTATGTTACCCAACGCATTTCAGATTTAATTGAGTTACACAGGGAAAACACAGAATTATTACATTACATTATATGCAAGGTTTCTGGAATTTTTTTAGCAGATTGTTACAGCAGCAAAACACGGTAATGGATAACAGATTATGTCCCTATGCAAATGCTTTGCCCCTGCATAAAAAGTTAGATACATGGTTAGTATAGTTTTAAATAGAAAAATATTAAGTAGTGCCAAATCTAAAACAGTCTTTATTCAAGTTACAGTGAGTAAAAAAATGCTCAGGCGCTGTAATATCGTATAGCTCATCTTCCCAGAACACCTGAATGAAGAGATTATATATAGATATATATCTAGCAGTGTTTTCCACTGACAAAGAGGACTCTGGGTAAGGATATGCAAATTAGTTAAAGTATAAATATAAATCTAATTTTAAAGGGACATAAAACCCCCAAAAAACTATTTAATGATTCAGATAGAACATACAATTTTAAACGACTTTCCAATTTGTTCAATTATCAAATTTTCTTTGTTTTTTTTTTGTTATCCTTTGTTCAAAAGCAGAGTGGTAAGCTCGGGAGTGTACACATGTTTGCAGCACTATATGGTAGCAGTTTTGCAACAATGTTATACTTAGCAAGAGCACTAAATGGCAGCACTATTTCCTGTCATGTAGAGCTTAAAGGGCCACTGTAAGTAAATATTTTCTATGCCTGTTACTAACTAACTACCCCAAATACGCTTTTTATCAATAGCATTTCATTAACATATCTCTACCGTATAGCAGAAATCTTGTCTGCAAATGTAATTGTTTTCCAAACCCACTCCGTGGCTATCCTTTGCTCTGTACCAATCCGTTTATAATACCTAGGTTTCAAAATGGCGCTTTAAACACAAAGTTATTGGTTTAAGTGTTTTGAATATGCAGTGCTGAAAATAGTGGGCAGGATAACGTGACATCATCGGTGAATAAAAGATATAACTTTTATAACGTTATGAAACTTCGTTTTGGAGAAAATATAGGTCAGTAGGTTTTAATTAATGTTTATTAACTTTAATATGTTAGTTGTTTAGCTTAAAAATTATAACAGAAAGTAATCCTTTAAGGCATGTGCACGCTACCTATTTAGATAGCTCTTCAACAAAGAATAACATGACAACGAAGCAAATTGGATTTTTTTTTTTTTAAATTGCATTCTCTATCTGAATAATGAAATAAAATTTTAGGTTTCATGTTCCTTTAAACACAAGCATACAGATGGCGGCAATTTTAGCAATACTGAAGTTGTTGACAAACTTCTATCTCTAGTCAGCACTTTAACAGCGGCCCTTTTTTTTTTTTTTTTTTTTTTTTTTTAGAAGCGTTCATTTTCTTAACATATGTGATTAAAGTGATATTCTAGATGAATCTGAAATATATAACACTGCACTTCAATTTCAATTACAGGCAAATTAGCTTCTTAGTTGTTTTTTTTGTTTTACACTTTTATTTATATCCAGCAATGTATACAGTCATACATATTACATGTCTTTGCGCCACGCAGGGCAATACATTATATGACCATACAAAAGATAGACACCACATAACTATAACAGCATTGACATTCAGTGAGATATGCTAGTATAAGCTCTTCCACTGTCTACTACAGGTAATGGTTATCGTCTATAGGGTAGTTGCATACAATGTTGGGATTTTTCATTATTTTTTTTTAAATATAACATGACAACACAAAACAATAATGATAATACAAAAGGAAAAAAAAAAAAAAAAAAAAAGAAACACAATACTGACATAACCTAGTACCTTCTGTCATAGAAAATATATATATGTCTCCTTTGGTAGCTCATGTGGATAACCTCATAATCAAACATAATAACCAAAATATTCAAATCTATTTCAATCTGATTTTACAGCAGCATTCAAACAGAGAAAAAAACTGAATAATTCAACCGGTACTAATTTGAATGCTTTTTCCTTTTTGCTCCCACATCAATCATAGGAAGACAATTTAAATGTAATAAATAGCTATATGTCTTTTCTTGTATTCTTCATAGCTCTAGAGAAAAAATAAAAATTAAAATTAACATCCTCCGAGCCCGCAAGGCTCCATCTTAGAAGCGGTAGCTCATAACTTTATGGGATATCCCTAAAATTCCTTATCCAGGATCCGGGAAATACTTGAAGCAAGACTAGTTCAGCAAAGCTGATAGAGGAAACAAAGGGAGACAGAATCCGCTGCTACAGTTGTAATGGATAAGTTTTAATAGTAGGTGCCCATTCTAACAAAAATGTCTTAATTTTTTTTCTCTGAAGCCTGTGATAAATGAAAAGATTCATATATAATTTGGGATTGTATCCCTTTAAGAATTACCCCTAGGCCAGGAGGCCTCTTAGCGATCCAGGATTTAAAAATATTATATCTAACAATTAATATAATGGTATTCAAAATCCGAGTTTTGGAGTCTGACATGGGATTAAGTATCAAACATATTATATCTTGCAAAGAAAACAAATAAGCCTCATTATAGAGCCTATTAAACCAAAACTGGACTTTCTGCCATAGTTGTTTTATTTTAGGGCAGTGCCATAACATATGCATAAGATCTGCTTTACCATATGAGCACCGCGGGCAATCAGCCTTTTTAAGAGGATAAAATTTCGCTAACCTAGAGGGAGATAGATAAAATATATTCATTAATTTAAGATGAGATTCTTTCCAATTTACCGAGATAGGATAATTAGCTACCAATTTAAGTCTACGAGAGATCTTCTCTTGATCAATTGTAGGGATATAGTTTGTCCAAGAATTAACCAATTTGTCACTCAACAGCATTCCCTGTTTAGTGAGCATTATATCATAGATTAAGGAAATTGATGTGTCTCCGATTATAAATTTTTGGATACAGATCTTGACCTCGGACCACTCAGACCTAATTGAAGAATACCAGCTTTGGGAGCTAACATAATGACGGACCTGGAAATAGGCAAAGCGATTCCCTGTACCTAGTGAGTATCTTGAGAGAATAGTTTCCCAAGGAAGAATCTGGCATTGATCATCCAATAACTGATCAATATCCTTAAGGCCTCTGTCCTACCACTCTAGAAATACTTTTTGGTCTATTCCCGGCAAAAAAAGCGGGTCACCTATTATAGGTAAAAAATCAGAAAATAAAGGATTCAATGCTAATATGGCACAGAACTTCTGCCATGCATAAATCTGGTTTTTGAAAGATTGTAATATAGAGACTTCTCGCGGTAGTTCTTGTAATGGACAGTGTAAAAGAGCCTTCAAAGACCATGGGTGGATCAGTCTAGATTCATACTCAAGAGGTAACCCTATTCGTTTGTGCTAGCCAATCTATGGCTACTTTAAGTAAAGTTGCGATATTATAATATCTAATATTAGGAAAAGCTAGGCCAGCATTATAACATTTTTGAGACAATTTTTCCAATGATATACGTGGTTTTTTAGCTTTCCAAATAAACTTGGAAAACCAAGAATTCAATCTACTTACATCTTTATTTGTGAGAATTAATGGGAGATTTTGTATACGATAAAGAATCCTTGGAAAAATTATAGTTATGATCAGATTGACAGATGCAGAAATGGATAAAGGGAAAGCCTTCCATAACTCAAGATCTTCTTTGATCTTCTGAAAGAGTGCATCAAGATTGGCTGAGTACCAGTATTTGGGGTTTTTATGAATCTCCAGCCCCAGATATTTTATGGTTGAAACTGTGCGAAACATTAAATTAGTTTGTCGATTAGTTTCTTTGCCTAGCCACATAAATTCGCTTTTATCCAGGTTGGACTTATATCCCGCAAAGGAGCTAAACTCCTCCAATGTATTTATAACCTTAGGGATTGTATCTCTGGTATTCTGTAAACATATTAGAATATCATCCGCATAAAGTAAGACTTTTAAATTTGGGTCTAGATCTGGTATCCCCGGCAGGATTTCTCTCAATCTGGTTGCCAACGGTTCAAGAGCAATATTGAACAAGAGGGGTGAGAGAGGACAACCCTGTCTTGTTCCTCTTTCTAGTATTATCTTAGGAGAAAGTGTCTGATTAACCAGCAGAAAAGATTCTGGCTGCCAATGGATTTTCTGAATAAAATGTAAGAAATTATCTGCAAAGCCGAATTTCTCTAGGGTTTTAAATAAATGAGTCCAGGCTATGCTGTCAAAAGCCTTGACTGCGTCCAGGGTAAGGACTGCATTATCATTTAGATTATTTCTATCTTTGAACCGATCGCTATTCCAGCTATAGTCAACCAACGTAGTTAATCTCCTAATATTCTTAGTAGAATTTCGCGCGGCCATAAATCCGACCTGATCGGGATGTATAAGTTTGTCCAAACACCCTGCAGGTCTACAAGCGACGATAGAAGTTAAGATTTTATAATCCGCGTTAAGGACTGAAATTGGCCTATATGAGGCTGGATCTTCTGGGTTCTTCCCTTTCTTCAGAATTAGTGATATATTTGCCGCTGCGAACCGGCCTGAAATTGGTTTATTAGTCATATAGTAACAATTAAACAATTTCTCTAATACTGGCGTTATTTCTACCGCTAGACTTCTATAGAACTCCGCTGGAAACCCATCAGGGCCAGCGGCTTTATTCAATTTGGATGAACTAATGGCTTTTAATATTTCTTCAGAAGTGATCGGAGCGTTCAGAGATCCTAATTCTTCTTTCTGTAACTGGGGAAGAGTAACCTTATCCCAGAAGTTATCTTGGTTAGTGGAGTTACATCCCTGTTTAGAATATAATTGCTTATAATACTTGAAAAAAACTCCGCATATCTCTTCTGTATTAGTATATCTTGTATCTCTTTCCTTAATACTAGAGATCAAATTCTTCTTCTTCCTTGCTTTAACTAGTCTCGCTAAATTTTTAGCAGAGCTACCGTGAAAGCTTCTAAAATATAGATTGATTTTGGCCTCCTCTTCTAAATGTTTTTGAGCTACAAATATGTCCCTCTCCTTTCTAAGAGCTATATACTTATTCCAATTCCTAATAGATCGATCTCCATGATATTTTTTGTAAGCATTTTTAACCTGATTAGTAAGTTGCAGGTCTCGGGCACGTTGTTTCTTGTTTTTAATATCTAAAAATGACATAATTTCGCCACGTAAAACCGCTTTTGATGCCTCCCAAAAGGTTTCAATCTTATGAAAATAAGAAATATTACGTGTACTATAGTCCTTCCAGGACTGTTTTAACCAATGACTAAATCTGGGATTATTGTGAAGATAACGTGGATAAAAAAAAGCCCTGGGCGTTTTAAATTTATTACTGTCGTGGCATTTCAATGTTAAGGATATGATTGAGTGGTCCGAGGTCATGATCTCACCAATTCCAGCCTCCACTTTACAAATCGAAAGTGGTTCGGAGATTAAAAATAAATCTATCCTGGCGAATGTCCTGTGTGCTTTAGATTCACACGTGAAACCTAATTAATCCGGATTAAGGGACCGCCACATATCAGTAAGATGTAATTTTAAAATTTGATGAAATATTTAGAGCTTCTCCTATTCTCTGGAAGATTCTTCTACGAGAATCTATCAATTTCTGGGTACATAGCCATGTTGAAGTCTCCACCTATTATAAGGTTCTCCTTTATATAAGGAAAAAGTTTAACTTTAACAGTCTCCCAAAAGTAACTACAGAATTTATTTGGGCCATACACATTACAGAGAACATATTTAGTTTTATTAATGATAATTTGAATTAGAATAAACCTTGCAGTGGTATCTGTCTCCACCTGAATGATCTTATACTCCAGAGCTTTGTTGATCAAAATTGCCACTCCACATTTTCTCCTGCTTGAAGAGGAGGCAATTACCTCTCCCACCCATTTTATCTTGAGCTTAGCGACTTCCTGTTCTGTGAGATGAGTCTCTTGAATAAAAGCAATATCTGGTTTTTGTTTAGCCAGTGACTTGATAATCAACTTACGTTTCATAGGAGAGACAATCCCCCCTACATTCCAAGATAGAAGTTTAATATCCATTACCGACTCTTAACGGCACAAATAGATAAAGATTCCTCTTGCGGGCCCGGGGGAAGGAAAACAAACACACACAAAAAAAAAAAAAAAAAAAGGAAAGGAAAAGGACACATAATAAAAGCAAAAATACCTGGTTCTCTTTCAAGCATATATTCCCAAAAAAGAAATGAGGGACTTTAATACCTAGTACGCTCTTCATTTGCATACAAATAGACGATCGTCTGGGGTTGTCATGTTCCTTGTTCAGAGGAGAATTGCCTGGTATTTCGGGGCTTGACTGAACCTTACTTGGCAGGATCAGACTGATATACTTCAGGAAAGTTTTCTTCTGTGAAAAGCACACTGGTCTAAAAGAGGCTGCTTCCGGGTGGTAAATCGCCATAGAACAAGCCACTGAGCTGTTGTTCGTTCCTGGTAGAGCGCTTCTCTCTTCGTATGCAAATTATTATGACCCTGGGGAAGTCTCCCTATGGGTGATGGGGGAAACCAGACATGGACTCCTTGCCCAGTGTGCTTAGAGGAATGTGGCTGCACCTCACTGACGAGGCCCATAGGAGGCCGAAACGATCGTCTGGGGTTGTCATGTTCCTTGTTCAGAGGAGAATTGCCTGGTATTTCGGGGCTGGACTGACCTTACTTGGCAGGATCAGACTGATATACTTCAGGAAAGTTTTCTTCTGTGAAAAGCACACTGGTCTAAAAGAGGCTGCTTCCGGGTGGTAAATCGCCATAGAACAAGCCACTGAGCTGTTGTTCGTTCCTGGTAGAGCGCTTCTCTCTTCGTATACGCTCTTCATTTGTAAGCGACCAGGTAAAAACCTTAAGTAGCTGGGCAATAAGTTATTATTCATTTATAAAAATTTTAACCTCTGCCACCTCTCGAAAGGTTTTTCTGGCACCGTCCTGTTCAACAATTATGCTGGCAGGATATACCATCCACGCATTATAGCCTTTATTAATAAGTTGCAAGCAGAACGGTGCCATTAACTTACTTTTTGAAGAAGTTTCTGCCGAATAATCTTGGAATAATAGGATTCTATTATTTCCAAACATAAGTGGTTCACTTCTTTTTTTAAATAATCTCAGAAATTCAACCTTGTCTTGATAATTCAGAATTCTAAAAATGCACATTCTATTTATGCGAGATCCCTCAGCCTGGGCATTTTTAATGCCCGTTCTGTGGGCTCTCTCTATGACAATGGGAAGCCTCTGCTGGGGAAAGCCTAGAGCCTGGGGCAATGTATAAGATGTAAAATGGTATAAATCCTGAAATTCCGGGGTCTCGGGGAGGCCGATGATTCGAATATTATTGCGTCTGGAACGATCTTCAAGATCGTCCAGACGCGATTGTAAATTGGAGATTCTAGAGTTCTGTTTGGATATAATATCATCTTGCACATTGGCTTGATCTTCTAGCTCAGAGACTCTATTCTCCATTTCTAGCATTCTATTGGAGAATTGTTTGACCTCCACAGAGAGGTTAGAGATTACCGATGAAATTGTGCCTAATTCGGCCTTTATTATCTCAAACTGTGGGGTAAATAGATCAGTTAAATGGGTAATTAGTATCTGCGTGTCATTTGTATTAGGTAATGTCTCACTAGAGCTATTTAAACTGGGCTCGCCCAGCTTGGCTTTTTTGTCTTTACCTTTAGCCGGCATTCTGGGCGAGGGTGCTTTGGCTTGAGTGACAAATCTTTCCATAGAAGGCAAAAAAATAAATAGAAGAAGGGTGAAAAGTGATATAAAAAAAAAAAAAATACGGTGAAGAGAGGAGAGCTAAAAGGGGGCACTCTGAGTCTGTTGGTTCCTAGCTACTATCTAATCTCTTACCCTCCTGGTTCTCCTGGTCGTGTTTAATAAAAAAAGCGAAAAAATTGGAGTGACGTGAAAAAAAAGAAAACAATACAACTACAGAGAATGGTGTGGATGTAGAAGTGACAGTTGTCTACTTCCTATTGTGAGGAGTGGAAATGTGTGCTAATAAAAAAAAAAAAAAAAAAAAAAGCCTCAGCCTCCCAAATAGCTTGGATTATAGGCACGCGCCACCGTGCCCGGCAAAAAAAAAAAAGGAAAAAAAAAGCTCCAATGTGCTTCTCTCCTATCTACAGAGAGTGGTATAAAAAGTGGCTATCAACTACTTCCTGTTGTGGGGTGTGAAAATATATGCCCACACAAAAAAAAAATAAAAAAAAAATGCTCCACTGTGCTTCTCTCCTATCTACAGAGAGTGGTATAAAAAGTGGCTATCAACTACTTCCTGTTGTGGGGTGTGAAAATATATGCCCGCACAAAAAATAAAATAAGTGAGTTAGTGGATTGGTGCTCTAATGTCTTGTTTATTTAGATATACTTAATTAATATGAGCAAGATAAGCTCCATATCGCCTAACAGGGAAGAAATATCTTCTCAGAATAATATTATATTTAATTCTAATATCCCAGTATAGTGTAGAGGGACAGCAATCATCAAAAATGCTTTGTAGTCACTATCATGAGAAATTCCTATGCAAGATACTAATATCTAGTATGTGTCCAAAATCCAGGATCAAACAGTGAGCGCGAGACCCTCTATTTTGATAACAGTTTAGACTTTAGATCCACCCCTCTTCCCCTTGCCTGGATAATCTTCTGTATTATTTGTTTGTTTATTTATTTATTTTTTATTCCTTCAATCCCTTGTTTCTTTATTTATTCCTTTGTTGCTCCCCGTTCACCTGGGCTCACAGAACTATTTCTCAAAATAGCCAGAGATAATTACTTATAGCTGGGGTTGTATAGCAAATGACGTTGATTAATTCTAAATAACCGCCCGTTTTAGATGATAGGGATTAGAGAGTATACAATTTAAATAAGATCAACCATTTAACATATTAGTTCACCCACTTGCAAAGGAGGATAATATAACAGAACAAACTCAAAAACTATATAGATTCCAATATTACAGCTCTTATCCCACAACAGATAGAATTATTGCAGAAGATACCAATGAACCATTTCTCCTACTCTGGTTAAATACCTAACATAATACACTCTCTTTGGCATACATTACACAGCAATATAGTTTGCATACAAAGGTTATGGTTCTGCCCTTTTTTAGTATTAACCTGGATGTATTCTTGAGGGGCTCTGTAACAAACGTTTATCTGTTAGTCCCAGTTGGAATAATATCAATTATCAAGTAAGCAGATTTTTTTTTTTTTCCCTACGGTCCTGAAAAGACAGACAGGAACATCTTTATATAATATAGGGAACCATCAATAAGAATCCTAGTGTCTGCAAATTCACCAAGTCAGGCAGAGGTCAACAACATGTAAGACACCATAACAGTATCACAGCGGGCTAGGGCAATAGCTTTCAGTTTAGAAGGATCACATTCAGTGTTCCCTCTAAGGACAGTTTTGTGTGCAGCCCAGCAGTGAAACAGTTAACAAGATAACCATACCTTTCCATCTGCATTGTGCAGTGCTTGCTAATTGCAGGGTGTGGTTACCTAATTAACTGTTTCACTGCTGGGCCGCACACAAAACTGGCCTTAGAGGGAACACTGATCACATTCAAGGTCAGGTTTTAGCCTCAATCTTACCGCTGCAGTCTCAAAAGGTGTCAGGGAAAAAGTATCTAAAAGTCCCACTTGCATCTCTTCCTTCTCCTGACTACATATCAGTATGTTCCCATAGCCAGCCCGGCAGCAAAAAAAATTGTTTTTTTTTAAAGCCAATGCAGATCCTGTGCTGCTTTGATCTGGGTAAGACTCAGTATGTTGTGAGCAGTCTATACCTTACTCCTCTTCTCTGTGCCTCGATACAGCACAGCTTTCTTGCTTATTGCACCTTAGCAGGGCGCTGCTGATTTGGAGCTGTTCCTGTATCACGCTCCGGCCGGTGTCTGGGCTTGCTAAGCCTCAGCTAGTTAGATCTTGTCCCAGTCACCACTGACCTCCTGAGCGTATCTTTTGCCAGTTATTATATGAGACCGGTTACCTCAGGTCACAGCGCAGCTTCCAACAGATCCGTTTCCTCCGCTTTAGGCTTCTCCGCTTCTCTCACACCATCTATAGCGGGATGAATAAGCGGATGTCCTGCCCCACGCTGCCAGCACCTAGTACCGAGAGGCTTCCTCCTTCACCGACCATCCGAATACAGAAGCCGGAGCCTGCAGTCCTCCAACGGGGACCGGTAGGATATCCACAATTTACCCTTTTCCTTCAGTTTCAGCGGGACATGGGTATTTTCAAAAGAGGCAAGAATTTCCTTTTCCTCCCAGACAGTCTGGAAGATAATTGACCTTGGTAGAGTTAAAATTTTCAGCGAAAGAATCACTTAGCTGTATCAGCTATCTGAGACTCCAAACTCGGGCGGGCCGTAGCCTCGCAGAGCGCCACACACCAATCCTGGGTACTTCTCCCAGGCAAGCGGCTAGGAGCGGGGAGACGATAGAAAGGTGTTCTCTCACAGCACCTGTGTGCAGCAGGTAGACTGCACAGCTCCTCCCCCAACGGAAGTCCCACTCCTCCGGGAATAAATCCTATACATGTGTACTAGCCTGTGATTGGTTAGAAAGGGGCCTTTTGTTCTGGAAGACAGGGGAATAAATCCTATACATGTGTCCTAGCCTGTGATTGGTTAGCAAGGGGCCTTTTGTTCTGGGGGACAGGGGAAAAAATCCTATACAGGGAGTGCAGAATTATTAGGCAAGTTGTATTTTTGAGGATTAATTTTATTATTGAACAACAACCATGTTCTCAATGAACCCAAAAAACTCATTAATATCAAAGCTGAATAGTTTTGGAAGTAGTTTTTAGTTTGGTTTTAGTTATAGCTATTTTAGGGGGATATCTGTGTGTGCAGGTGACTATTACTGTGCATAATTATTAGGCAACTTAACAAAAAACAAATATATACCCATTTCAATTATTTATTTTTACCAGTGAAACCAATATAACATCTCAACATTCACAAATATACATTTCTGACATTCAAAAACAAAACAAAAACAAATCAGTGACCAATAAAGCCACCTTTCTTTGCAAGGACACTCAAAAGCCTGCCATCCATGGATTCTGTCAGTGTTTTGATCTGTTCACCATCAACATTGCGTGCAGCAGCAACCACAGCCTCCCAGACACTGTTCAGAGAGGTGTACTGTTTTCCCTCCTTGTAAATCTCACATTTGATGATGGACCACAGGTTCTCAATGGGGTTCAGATCAGGTGAACAAGGAGGCCATGTCATTAGATTTTCTTCTTTTATACCCTTTCTTGCCAGCCATGCTGTGGAGTACTTGGACGCGTGTGATGGAGCATTGTCCTGCATGAAAATCATGTTTTTCTTGAAGGATGCAGACTTCTTCCTGTACCACTGCTTGAAGAAGGTGTCTTCCAGAAACTGGCAGTAGGACTGGGAGTTGAGCTTGACTCCATCCTCAACCCGAAAAGGCCCCACAAGCTCATCTTTGATGATACCAGCCCAAACCAGTACTCCACCTCCACCTTGCTGGCATCTGAGTCGGACTGGAGCTCTCTGCCCTTTACCAATCCAGCCACGGGCCCATCCATCTGGCCCATCAAGACTCACTCTCATTTCATCAGTCCATAAAACCTTAGAAAAATCAGTCTTGAGATATTTCTTGGCCCAGTCTTGACGTTTCAGCTTGTGTGTCTTGTTCAGTGGTGGTCGTCTTTCAGCCTTTCTTACCTTGGCCATGTCTCTGAGTATTGCACACCTTGTGCTTTTGGGCACTCCAGTGATGTTGCAGCTCTGAAATATGGCCAAACTGGTGGCAAGTGACATCTTGGCAGCTGCACGCTTGACTTTTCTCAGTTCATGGGCAGTTATTTTGCGCCTTGGTTTTTCCACACGCTTCTTGCGACCCTGTTGACTATTTTGAATGAAACGCTTGATTGTTCGATGATCACGCTTCAGAAGCTTTGCAATTTTAAGAGTGCTGCATCCCTCTGCAAGATATCTCACTATTTTTGACTTTTCTGAGCCTGTCAAGTCCTTCTTTTGACCCATTTTGCCAAAGGAAAGGAAGTTGCCTAATAATTATGCACACCTGATATAGGGTGTTGATGTCATTAGACCACACCCCTTCTCATTACAGAGATGCACATCACCTAATATGCTTAATTGGTAGTAGGCTTTCGAGCCTATACAGCTTGGAGTAAGACAACATGCATAAAGAGGATGATGTGGTCAAAATACTCATTTGCCTAATAATTCTGCACTCCCTGTACATGTTTACTAGCCTGTGATTGGTTAGCAAGGGGCCTTTTGTTCTGGGGGACAGGGGATTAAATCCTATACATGTGTACTAGCTTGTGATTGGTTAGCAAGGGGCCTTTTGTTCTGGGGGATGGGAATAAATCCTATACATGTGTACTAGCCTGTGATTGGTTAGCAAGGGGCCTTTTGTTCTGGGGGATGGGAATAAATCCTATACATGTGTACTAGCTTGGGATTAGTTAGCAAGGGTCCCTTTGTTCTGGGGTAGCCTGTGATTGGTTAGCAAGGATCCCTTTGTTATGGGGGACAGGGACATGAATTCTATACATGTGTACTAGCCTGTGATTGGTTAGCAAGGCTCCCTTTTGTTCTGGGGGACAGGGGAATGAATCCTATACATATGTATTGTGTACTAGCTTGTGATTGGTTAGCAAGGTTCCCTTTTGTTCTGGGGGACAGGTCAATTAGTGAAAACCAAAACCATAAAATATGAGAAAATAATTCTGCATTATTATTTGCAAAGTTCTCCTTATGCAGCTTCTACTGTGTCTTTAATGTCCCTTGTTGTATGTCAATTTCAATTTGAACTTAAAGGACCAGTCAACCCAGTAGATTTGCATAATCAACAAATGCAAGATAACAAGACAATGCAATAGCACTTAGTCTGAACTTCAAATGAGTAGTAGATTTTTTTTCTGACAATTTTAAAAGTTATGTCTTTTTCCACTCCCCCTATACCATGTGACAGCTATCAGCCAATCACAAATGCATACACGTACCATGTGACAGACATCAGCCATTCACAAATGCATACACACTTATTCTTGCACATGCTCAGTAGGAGCTGGTGACTCAAAAAGTTTAAATATAAAAAGACTGCACATTTAGTTAATGGAAGTAAATTGGAAAGTTGTTTAAAATGGCATGCTCTATCTGAATAATGAAAGTTTAATTTTGATTGAGTGTCCCTTTAAAGGGACATAAATTCCAATCCATTTTCTTTCATGATTCAGGTAGAGTGTAAAATTTGTAAAATCTTTCACCTTCTATTATCAAATGTACTTATTTCTTGTAGTATCCTTTGGTGACAATAGATGGCAGCACTGTGTCCGGTTAGGTACTGCTCCAGAAACATGCCCCAGGTATCTCTTCAGCAAAGAATATCAGGAGAACAAAGTCAATTTGATACTAGAAGCAGTGTTACCCCCAGGACCTGTTTAATAGCAGCACCACTCGACTGATTTTCAATGTGCATAAAGACATTTATGTTATATGATGCAGTTAATGTTATAAAGTATTGCACTGCCCTCACCCAGCTATTTTATAATGTCCCCCTGGTTGGCATCGTTTTCTGGGGAGAATCACAAAAGAAACATTTTGGGTTTCCTGTCCCTTTAAGGTGCCTTTAATTAAATTTCTTGTTTAGTTTCTGGTGAAACATTCATACACTTAGTCAGTCAGTTATTCATACACTTAGTCAGTGCCACTTGAGTGACAAGCTTTCGGCTTTTTAGGTTGTAATCTGGTTTCATAAATAGTAAACCTGCTTCCTGTAAATATATTCACGTAAAGCGTTTTGCATTATGTGATCTATCTAGAGCAGGGTTCTTCAAGACCCAGTGTAATAGTATACATAGCTTTGTAAACCTATTTTTATGCTTGGTCGGAAAATGTCTGAAGTCATTTACAAGATTGCTGCAATTTTTGTAAAAGTGACTAAAATGTGGGCTTACTTTATTCCAGATTGTAGTCAGATGTGTGTGTGTTGTATGAGAGTGTGTTATATCACCTTTTTACTTTCACCACACACACATACATCACACACACTCTCATATAAACACACACACACTCATATAAACACACATACATCACACACACACTCTCATACATCGCGCACACACACCCACACACATACATTGCACACACACACTCATACAACACACACACTCATGCAACACACACACTCATACAACACACACACCACACACACTCTCATATAAACACACATACATCACACACACACTCTCATACATCGCGCACACCCACCCACACACATACATCGCACACACTCATAAACACACACACTTATACAACACACACACACTCATACAACACATACATCTCATACACATTCATACAACACACACACTCTCATACAACAACCACACACATACATCACACACACTCATATAAACACACACACACACACTCTCATATAAACACACACTCTCATACCGCACACACTCTCATACAACACCCACACACATACATCACACACACTCATATAAACACACACCACACACACACTCATATATAAACACACACACACCCACATCCATCATACACACTCTTATATAAACGAACACACTCTCATACAACACCCACACACTCATATAAACACACACACACTCTCATATAAACACCCACACTCATACATCACACACACTCTAATATAAACGCACACACAATACGCACACTCTCTTATACAACGCGCACATACACACACTCATACAACACACACTCTCATATAAACACACACCCACACACATACATCAAACACACACCCACACACATACATCACACACACTCATACAACACACACACACCACACATTCTCATATAAACACACACACCACACACACACTCTCATATAAATACACACACCACACCCACACACATACATCTATCACACATTTATAAACACACACACACACCGCACACACGCTCATACAACACCCAGACACATACATCACACAAACTCATATAAACACACAGCACACACACACTCTCATACAACACACACACACATACATCTATCACACATTTATAAACACACACACACTCATACAACACACACCGCACACACTCTCATACAACACCCAGACACATACATCACACAAACTCATATAAACGCACACCCTGCACACACTCTCATATAAACACATACCACACACACACTCTCATATAACACACACACACACATACATCACACACACTCTAATATAAACATACACACCATACACACACACTCTCTTATACTACACACACTCCTACAACACACACACCGCACACACACTCTCATATAAACACACACACACCACACACACACTCTCATACAACACACACCGCACACACACTCATATAAACACACACATACATCACACACACTCATAACACACGCACCCCACACACACTCATACAACACACACACCACACACACATACATCTAACACACATTTATAAACACACACACTCATACAACACACACACTCTCATACAACACACATACATCACACACACTCTCATACAACACCCACACACATACATCACACACACTCTTATACAACACCCACACACATACATCACACACACTCATATAAACACAAACGCACATCACACACACACTCTCATGTGTGGTGTGCGTGTGTTTGAGTGTGTGTGATGTATGTGTGTGTTTATATGAGAGTGTGTGTTGTGTGTGTGTGTTTATATGAGAGTGTGTGTTGTATGTGGTGTGTGCGTTTTATATGAGAGTGTGTGTGTGTTTATATGAGAGTGTGTGTGCGGTGTGGGTGTGTTGTATGAGAGTGTGTGTGCGGTGTGTGTGTGTTGTATGAGTGTGTGTAGTATAAGAGTGTGTGTGTGTGTATGGTGTGTGCGTTTATATTAGAGTGTGTGTGATGTATGTGTGTGTGCGATGTGTATATAAACACACACCCACATAAATCATATACACTCCCATATAAACACACACACCGCACACCCACACACATACATCACACACACTCATATAAACACACCACACACACACTCTCATACAACACACATCACACACACTCTCATACAACACACACCACACACACTCTCATATAAACACAAACCACACACACTCATATTACACATACACACATACATCACACACACTCTAATATAAACGCAAACACCATACACACACACTCTCTTATACAACACACACCGCACACACTCTCATACATCACACACTCTCATATAAACACACACTCCGCACACACTCTCATACAACACACACACCGCTCACACTCTCATACATCACACACACACTCATATAACTCACAAACACCACACACTTTCTCCTACATCACACACACTCTCATATAAACACACACACACACCGCGCACACTCTCATACATCACACACACTTTCATATAAACACACACTCTCATACAACACACACACCACAAACACTCTCATACAACACTCACACCGCACACACTCTCATACAACACACACACACATACATCAAACACACTCATACAACACACACACAACACTCACACTCTCATACAACACACACACATACATCACACACACTCTCATATAAACACACACGCACCGCACACACACACATACATCACACACACTCTCATATAAACACACACTCTCATACAACACACACACACCACACACTCTCATACAACACACACAAGTCATGACCCAGTAAACATTGTGTTGAGACCCAGTAATGGGTACAGACCCGTGATTTGAAGAACCCTGATCTAGAGCATATGTGTCATACTTCCCCTTTAAGTACTAAGTTCCACCCCCTTCTGTGATGTAACTTACCTGGTTAAAGAGAGCTGCACCTTCAGTACGGTGCTTAGATATTGTCTTAGTTACTTACTCACTATTGCTGAAGTGCTATATCCAGCTGCAGCTACTCCTATACGGATCCTGAGCTAATCTTACTCACAAGACAGAGCTGTGCCAGCTCACCTGTGTTTGCCTACTAAAGATTCTCCTGTGTTTGCCAGCATCCTTTAGATTTCCTTAGTACATTGTGCAGCTCCTCCATTCTGCTGATTCCTGCTCTATTTGTTTGCTCTCTCTCTGTAATTTCTCCAACATTGGTGTGTCCGGTCCACGGCGTCATCCATTACTTGTGGGAAATATTCTCCCCCACAGGGAAAGGCAAGGAGAGCACACAGCAAGAGCTGTCCATATAGCTCCCCCTCTGGCTCCGCCCCCCAGTCATTCTCCTTGCCGCTCTGAACAAGTAGCATCTCCACGGGGATGGTGAGGAGTTTGTGGTGTTAGTTGTAGTTTTTTATTCTTCTATCAAGAGTTTGTTATTTTAAAATAGTGCTGGCTTGTACTATTTACTCTACAACAGAAAAGTGATGAAGATTTCTGTTTAAGAGGGCTATGATTTTAGCACAAGTAACTAAAATCCATTACTGTTACCACGCAGGACTGTTGAAACCAGAGAACTTCAGTTGGGGGTAACAGTTTGCAGACTCATCTGCTTCAGGTATGACTAGTCTCCTTCTAACAACACAGGCTAATGCTAGATGACAGTCATTTTTCCCCTCAGGGAAAACGGTAAGCCATTTTTCTTTCACCTCAGCAAAAAAGATAACAGGCTTCCCCTTTTTGATTTTTATGCTGGTAGACACTGTTAGGGGCCAAATCGATTGTTTTTTATTACAATATGATGGCATTTGAAATGTTTTATAAGCTCATATACACTTGGGGACGTTTTTTATTGATCTGGCTTGTTTTAGACACCTAAATCTAGTCAGGAAGGCCCCTTCACTCTAGTGTACTGAGGGAGGAGGCCTCATTTTGGCACTTCAGCTGTGCAGTTGATTTCAAGGCAGTGCATGCAGTTTCATGTGAGAGGGTCCTGTGGCTCAGAAAGTGTCTCCAGAAGGCTTATTTCTGTGGATGGTTGGCCCCTAAGGAAGGTAAAAGCTGCAGCAATGCTGTAGCAGGGATTGTGGTGTATAAAAACGGTTAAATCCAACAATTAGCTCCTGTTTGCTTGTTTTAAGAGCTAGAGTCTCCATATTTGCTGTGCAATACTTTCTAAGCATTAAGACACTGGGGTCCAAATTTCATAAAAATCGGATATTGCCTTCATAGTTTTTTGAACATTCAGAAATAAAGTGTGTCATTTTATTATTTAAAGAGACAGTAACGTTTTTGTTTAAAATCGTTTTTATTGCATTGTTTGCCTGCCTAAATCTGTTTAACATGTCTGTGCCATCAGATAACCTATGTTCTGTGTGTATAGAGACAAATGTGGTTCCCCCTTCGAGTGTTTGTGATAATTGTGCCATAGCGTCCAAACAAAATCAGGACAGCTCTGTTACATTTCATAATGTTGCCCAAGATGACTTATCTAATGAAGGTAGTGGGGATAGTTCTACATCCTCTCCTTCTGTGTCTACACCAGCTTTGCCCGCGCAGGCGACACCTAGCGCGCCATTGCTTATTTCTATGCAACAATTAACAGCAGTAGTGGATAATTCTATAGCAAATCTTTTATCCAAACTGCCAGCATTTCAGAGAAAGCGTGATTCTTCAGTTTTAAATACAGATAAAAAGGATGAACAATCAGACGCTGACGATGCCTTATCTATTTTACCCTCACATCAATCGGAATTGGCTGTGAGGGAAGGGCTGTCTGAGGGTGAAATTTCAGACTCAGGAAAAATTTCTCAACAGGCAGAACCTGATATAGTAGCATTTAAGTTTAAGCTAGAACATCTCCGCGCTTTGCTTAAGGAGGTATTAGCTACTCTGGATGACTGTGATTCTATGGTAGTACCAGAGAAGTTGTGCAAATTGGACAAATTTTTAGAGGTCCCAGTGCACGACGACGCTTTTCCAATACCCAAGAGGGTAGCGAACATAGTGGAAAAGGAGTGGGAGAAGCCAGGTGTACCCTTTGCCCCACCTCCTATATTTAAGAAAATGTTTCCCATAGTAGACTCTAGAAGGGACGCATGGCAGACGGTCCCGAAGGTTGAGGGAGCTGTTTCAACACTAGCGAAGCGCACAACTATTCCTATAGAGGACAGCTGCGCTTTCAAAGATCCTATGGATAAAAAATTGGAAGGATTGCTTAAAAAGATTTTTGTTCAGCAAGGGTTCATCCTTCAACCAGCTACGTGTGTTATTACTGTCACTTCAGCGGCGTCCTTTTGGTTCGAGGAACTAGAAAGGTCGCTCCAGAAAGAGACTTCCTATGAAGAAGTCATGGACAGAATTCACGCATTAAAGTTAGCTAATTCCTTTATATTGGATGCCGCCTTTCAAATAACGAAATTGGCGGCGAAAAAACTCAGGTTTTGCTATAGTAGCGCGGAGGGCGCTTTGGCTAAAATCCTGGTCGGCAGATGTGTCGTCCAAGACTAAGTTACTTAATATTCCTTTCAAGGGTAAGACCCTTTTTGGGCCGGAATTGAAGGAAATTATTTCAGACATCACTGGGGGTAAGGGCCATGCCCTCCCACAGGATAGGCCTTTTAAGGCTAAGAACAAGTCTAATTTTCGTTCCTTTCGCAATTTCAGGAACGGACCGGCTAATAACTCCACTGCCGCTAGACAAGAAGGTAACGCGGCCCAGCCCAAACCCGCTTGGAAGCCCATGCAAGGCTGGAACAAGGGTAAACAGACCAAGAAACCTGCTGCTGCTACCAAGACAGCATGAAGGGGTAGCCCCCGATCCGGGACCGGATCTGGTAGGGGGCAGACTATCTCTCTTCGCTCAGGCTTGGGCAAGAGATGTTCTGGATCCCTGGGCACTAGAGATAGTCTCCAAGGGATACCTGCTAGAGTTCAAGGGACTTCCTCCAAAGGGAAGGTTCCACCTGTCTCGCTTATCTTCAGACCAGATAAAGAAACAGGCATTCTTACATTGTGTAAGAGACCTATCAAAGATGGGAGTGATAAACCCAGTCCCCTCCGGGGAACAAGGTCTAGGTTTTTACTCAAACCTGTTTGTGGTTCCCAAAAAAGAGGGAACTTTCAGGCCAATTCTGGATTTAAAGATATTAAACAAGTTCCTCAGAGTTCCATCCTTCAAAATGGAAACCATTCGGACAATCTTGCCGACAATCCAGCAGGGTCAATTTTTGACTACCGTGGATCTAAAGGATGCGTATCTGCATATCCCAATCCACAAAACTCATCATCAGTTCCTGAGGTTCGCCTTTCTGGACAAACATTACCAGTTTGTGGCTCTTCCATTCGGTTTAGCCACCGCTCCCAGAATTTTCACAAAGGTGCTAGGGTCCCTTCTAGCGGTCCTAAGGCCGAGGGGCATCGCCGTAGCACCTTATCTAGACGACATCCTAATCCAAGCGTCGTCTCTTTCCAAAGCAAGGGCCCACACAGACATTGTGTTGGCTTTTCTCAGATCTCACGGGTGGAAGGTGAACATAGAAAAGAGTTCACTGTCACCGTCCACAAGGGTTCCTTTTCTGGGAACAATAATAGATTCTGTGGAAATGAAGATCTTCCTGACAGAAGCCAGAAAGATAAAGCTTCTAAACGCTTGTCGAGTTCTTCATTCTATTCCTCAACCCTCCATAGCTCAGTGCATGGAAGTAATAGGACTAATGGTCGCAGCAATGGACGTGGTTCCTTTTGCTCGAATTCATCTAAGACCATTACAGCTGTGCATGCTCAATCAGTGGAATGGGGACTATACAGACTTGTCTCCCCAAATTCAAGTAGACCAGGTAACCAGGGACTCACTTCTCTGGTGGTTGACCCAGGATCACCTGTCTCAGGGAATGAGTTTCCGCAGACCGGAGTGGGTCATCGTCACGACCGACGCCAGCCTCTTGGGGTGGGGCGCGGTCTGGGACTCCCTGAAAGCTCAGGGCCTATGGTCTCGGGAAGAGTCGCTTCTCCCGATAAACATTTTGGAACTAAGAGCAATATTCAATGCGCTCCTGGCTTGGCCTCAGCTAGCGGAAGCCAGGTTCATAAGATTTCAGTCGGACAACATAACGACTGTTGCGTACATCAATCATCAGGGGGGGAACAAAGAGTTCCCTAGCGATGAAGGAAGTAACCAAGATCATCCAGTGGGCAGAGAATCACTCCTGCCATCTATCTGCTATTCACATCCCAGGAGTAGACAACTGGGAGGCGGACTATTTGAGTCGTCAGACTTTCCATCCGGGGGAGTGGGAACTCCACCCGGAGGTCTTTGCTCAGTTAACCCAATTATGGGGCATTCCAGACATGGATCTAATGGCGTCCCGTCAGAACTTCAAGATTCCTTGCTACGGGTCCAGATCCAGGGATCCCAAGGCGACTCTAGTGGATGCATTAGTGGCGCCTTGGTCGTTCAACCTAGCGTATGTGTTTCCACCGTTCCCTCTCCTTCCCAGGCTTGTAGCCAGGATCAAACAGGAGAAGGCCTCGGTGATTCTGATAGCTCCTGCGTGGCCACGTAGGACTTGGTATGCAGACCTGGTGAATATGTCATCGGCTCCACCATGGAAGCTACCTTTGAGACAGGATCTTCTAGTACAAGGTCCATTCGAACATCCAAATCTAGTTTCTCTGCAGCTGACTGCTTGGAAATTGAACGCTTGATTT
Organism: Bombina bombina; assembly: GCF_027579735.1. Lineage (NCBI taxonomy): Eukaryota > Metazoa > Chordata > Amphibia > Anura > Bombinatoridae > Bombina > Bombina bombina. The sequence goes on from NW_026512886.1 coordinate 24,622, forward strand.
TATCCAAGCGTGGGTTTTCGAATTCTGTGATAGATACTCTGGTCCAAGCCAGAAAACCTGTGACTAGAAAGATTTACCATAAAATATGGAAAAAATATATCTGCTGGTGTGAATCCAAGGGATTCTCCTGGAGTAAGATTAAAATTCCAAGGATTCTCTCCTTTCTCCAAGAAGGTTTGGATAAAGGGTTGTCAGCTAGTTCTCTAAAAGGACAGATTTCTGCTTTATCTGTCTTGTTACACAAACGCCTGGCAGCTGTGCCAGATGTACAAGCTTTTGTTCAGGCTTTGGTTAGAATCAAGCCTGTTTACAGACCCATGACTCCTCCTTGGAGTCTAAATTTAGTTCTTTCAGTTCTTCAAGGGGTTCCGTTTGAACCTTTACATTCCATAGATATTAAGTTATTATCTTGGAAAGTTCTTTTTTTGGTTGCTATTTCTTCTGCTAGAAGAGTTTCTGAATTATCTGCTTTGCAATGTAATCCACCCTATCTGGTTTTCCATTTAGATAAGGTTGTTTTGCGTACTAAGCCTGGTTTTCTTCCAAAAGTTGTTTCCAACAAGAATATTAACCAGGAAATAGTTGTTCCTTCTCTGTGTCCGAATCCAGTTTCAAAGAAGGAACGTTTATTACACAATTTAGATGTTGTTCGTGCTTTAAAGTTCTATTTAGAAGCAACAAAAGATTTTAGACAAACCTCATCTTTGTTTGTTGTTTACTCTGGTAAGAGGAGAGGTCAAAAAGCTACTGCTACCTCTCTCTCTTTCTGGCTGAAAAGCATTATCCGATTGGCTTATGAGACTGCCGGACGGCAACCTCCTGACCGAATCACAGCTCACTCTACTAGGGCTGTGGCTTCCACATGGGCCTACAAGAACGAGGCTTCTGTTGATCAGATATGTAAGGCAGCGACTTGGTCTTCTCTGCACACTTTTGCCAAATTCTACAAATTTGATACTTATGCTTCTTCGGAGGCTATTTTTGGGAGAAAGGTTTTGCAAGCCGTGGTGCCTTCCATTTAGGTAACCTGATTTGCTCCCTCCCTTCATCCGTGTCCTAAAGCTTTGGTATTGGTTCCCACAAGTAATGGATGACGCCGTGGACCGGACACACCAATGTTGGAGAAAACAGAATTTATGCTTACTTGATAAATTACTTTCTCCAACGGTGTGTCCGGTCCACGGCCCGCCCTGGTTTCCTAATCAGGTTGGACAATTTTTTCTTTATACACTACAGTCACCACGGCACCCTATAGTTTCTCCTTTTTCTCCTAACCGTCGGTCGAATGACTGGGGGGCGGAGCCAGAGGGGGAGCTATATGGACAGCTCTTGCTGTGTGCTCTCCTTGCCTTTCCCTGTGGGGGAGAATATTTCCCACAAGTAATGGATGACGCCGTGGACCGGACACACCGTTGGAGAAAGTAATTTATCAGGTAAGCATAAATTCTGTTTTTACAACCTAACCGTATTCCTTCGGCATTCCTGGTCAGTGATTACTTCTACTCCCTGCTTGACTCTACAGCCATTGTAATTTGTGCTGTTTCAGGGCATACCGACTTATTTCGCTTTGTACATTTATTCCTGTATTATTAAAGGGACAGTATACACCAATTTTCATATAACTGCATGTAAAAGACATTACTATAAAGTATAATATGCACAGATACTGCTATAAAAATCCAATATAAACTTACTTGGAAGCTCCCAGTTTAGCTCTGTTGAAAAGGTTAGCTGGAACACGCACTGGAAGTGGTCCTATAGCAGACACTCCCCCTTCCTCTGCAAATGAAAATACTCTTTACATAAACAGGAGCAAGCTGGAGTAGGTAGACATCAGTATTCTCCTAAAACTTTGGGGCTTGGTTAGGAGTCTAAAAATTTAAAAATAAGCAAAACAATACATTTAAAAAAAAAAAAAAGGTGTATAGGCTTTGTAAATAAATAATCTACAAAACATTTATGCAAAGAAAAATCTAGTGTATAATGCCCCTATATAAGCTTTTATTTAATTCCTCTAAATATCTGAACACACTAAATAAATTGCAGGATATCCTGAGAGTTATATTTCAATGAAAACATCTTCAAAATAACCTGCATACACGACCTAAACTAAATACTATTAACTAAAAACTGTATGATTTAGTATGATCTAGTTCTACAACTATGTTTTTGTAATCCTCCATAGATAACTGAAAGAAATTACTAAGAAGATAGACCTGGAAACTTCACTGCACATAGGAATTAAAATGCACAATTATATAAAAAAACTAGAAGCCTCTGAAAATGAGGAAGATGATTATTATGACTCCTCCGAGGCAGATACTGATCCTGAGGCAGATATGGATGATTCTGAATGTGACTCAGAGTCAGGCCCAGAAGATGATTACGTTCCAGTTCCAAGAGTAAGCACCGACCCTGCTGAATGGATTTTAAATAATTCCACAGAATATTCCGTGGCTGTACACGGAATTGTTCAGAATGAAGATGCAGATTTCACAAATTCAAAGAGAGAATATGGTGATGATGAAGTTCTGGTATTGACAAAAAACCTATTTGAAAGAGAGCTACCAAATGGGGAGAAACACAAGCGGCCATATTTAGTTTACTCACAAAGCAAAGGGAAGGTGTTTTGTGCTACTTGCCGTTTGTACGGTGGCCAGTCACTGCTAGCAAAGGATGGGTTTAATGACTGGAAAAATGCTACTGATCATCTACTTCAGCATGAAAAGTCAGAGGAGCACATATCCTGCTTTGTGGCTTTTAACAAACAAAGAAGTAGTTTACAAGGGATCCCGCGTACACCTCCCACGCCTGACTCTGAAGATCAACCCTACCAGAGAAAGCTACTAGAGAGAGTAGTAAGTACTGTTAAGTCCGTTCTTAATATGCAAGCTCCCTTTAGAAAGGAAAATGAGTTTGATCCCAGTGACCCTGGTCTCTATGTTGAGCTCCTTAAACTTCTTGCAAAATTTGATCCATTTCTAGTGGAGCTGTTTTCTCAGCCTGAGCTTAACAGTGAAAAGATACAACTGTTCTTATCATATTCTGTATGTGAGCAGGTAATCCAGTGGTTGGCTGATACTGTGGTTAAAGAGATTGCCAAAGAAGCAACGACTGCCAAATACTTCTCAGTTTATGTTGGCTCAGTACATGACATAGATTGTGACGATAACCTTGCAGTGATAATTCGATATGTGAGAGGGAAGGATGGGTTACCCATTGAGCGCTTCCTGCAGTTCATCCAAACATATGGTGAAAGCATTGAACAGCTACTTGACAAAGTAATTACTATTTTGAAATTGTACAATTTAAACATTGGCGACTGTAGAGGTCAATACAATTACATAGAAGAACCCATCAATGGTTTGCATTCAAGAATTTGTGAATTAAACCCACTTGCAGTTTACATCCCAAACGCTGTACAACTGAGCATTGCAGACATTAATGCCAATAGTTACTGTGTAGAAACATGGACTTACTTTGCCCTTATGAAACGTGTATATGTTTATTTCACCTTGACCCCTAGTCGATGGGAGAATTTGAAAAATCATATATCATCTACCAATACAGTAAATGGAGTTTATAACACCTGGTCATCCCGTGAAGAAGCCTGTGTGAGTTTGAATTGTTACTGGGAGAAAATAATACAGGCATTGGAGGCCATTGTAGATGATACCTCAGAAAATCCACACTCGCGTTGCGAAGCTGAAATAATTTTGAATGATCTAGACCGTTTGGAAATGGCTGTCATGGCAGTTGTGTGGGGAACTCTTCTAGAAAGGTTTAATGATGTTAATACAAAGCTCAAAAATAGTAGCATTTATGAAGTTGTAGAACTCTATAGGTCACTGGTTGAGTTTGTAAAAAGTATCCGAGAGATGTTCCACAACTATGAGGCTACAGCTCTTAGTAGATCCCTTGAGAAGGACTATGATTTAAAGTTTAGCAATAAATTGACCAATAAAAAGGACGAGGTAGAATCTGCAGAACAAAGACGTGAATACTTTAAAGTAAACGTGTTTTACCCAATATGTGACAATCTGATTTCCATCCTAGAGAAAAGACAAGCTGCATATGGCGCCATCTATGATAAGTTTGGTTTCCTGGTTAACCTAACACAAACAGAGCCGTCCCTTATAGTTGAGCAAGCCAAGAGACTGCAGGAATGTTACAGCAATGACCTGGAAGAGCAAACATTTGTTGACGAGTGCCTTTACTTTCGAGAGCTGCTTTTTAAATCTGATGAAAAAGATTTCTCTGTGCTACGTATTTCACAAATGTCACGGCAGCTTGGATACCATAATCTCTTCCCCAATCTAGATATTGCTATCAGAATGTTGTTATGCACACCAGCCTTGACATTTCCTATAGACGGCTCCTCTGACTCTAACTCTCCTACAGAGGACTCGTTATGTGCCTTAAAAAATGTATATGATTATTTTCGCTCAAGAGATCTAGAAGATAAGATAAGTGTTCCTGCTGTGTTGTCTATAGAAAGAGGACTTGTAAAATCTCTGAACTGTGATGAGATTATTGACAAATTGGCCCAGGAGATAGAAACTGAGGAGCAAAGTCATCTGCAATCAAACTCTGCTTGAACTTATCATTAAATACATTTGCATTCCTTAGTTTATTTTAAAAATCACAAAACATATAGGGGGCACCACATAGCGTACCAAACAACTTCACCAAAAACTTGATTATTCAGTTCCAGGAAGGTACACACAATAAATTTACACCTTTTATTTAGGTGTGGGCAGAACAGGCTGCGGCTTCAGATTAGCCCAGCAAACTCTCTCTCTGGTACAGACGCCAAGGTCCACAGCCACCAATTTGTTAGCAATAAGGTTTATTTAAAAACGATAAAAGTCCTACAAAATTGGATAATGAAAACAAACACAATTATAAGTGGCTATGCACACACTGTGTGACCACCGACTCTCCTGGTCATTTGAACAAGCAAATGTGTATAAACGAGCGTTTCACAATCCAGAAAATATATTATAAAATATTCAAAACACATGAATGTGGCAATCCGTCAATTAAACTGTGAATAAGTACCAGAAAATCTATTACAATAAGAAAAACCTGTAATACTTCATTTTTACCTTGTTAATATTAATCTGCCATTATCAAAATACACCATGCCAGTGTATCCGGAATGAGTATATTTAGACCCGCCCCATCACATTACCTATAGTACTAATCCCAGCTCATAATAATGACTTATTGATCCTGCACCGGCAACTGGTCCAGGATAAGACGTCCGCAGTAGCGGTCAGCCAATTGATAGCATTCTCATGATCCACCATTAAACTGCTCAAGTACAAAGATCACTATTATGGCTCAACCAAGATCACGTGATCGATAGAAAATAGGTACAAGACGCCCTCTTTGTTGCTGGAAGGTTTTTATCTCTACTACAAAATTGAATAGAAAACAATAAAGAATCGGCAAATCTCTATCTTTGTTGAGCGAAGGTCCTATACGTGAACTAAAAAAATGCATGGCAATGGCTTGTAACTACTGTACTTAAAGCCATATATAAACTCTAATCTATATTATTATTATTTATATTATTAGACAAAAATGATATGTGAAATAATATAAAAAAAAATGTAGTAATTATTGGGTACGATTAACATATAAGGGCAATTGAATACCCAAGAGTGAAAAATTACAATTTCAAACTGATGGATGACCTCACAATACATTTTATAATTCTATATATTGTGTGGATTGTGAAACGCTCATTTATACACATTTGCTTGATGAAATGACCAGGAGAGCCGGGTGTTGCACTATGTGTGTATAGGCGCCAATGATTGTGTTTGTTTTTATTATCCCACGTTGTAGGAGTTTTAATATTTGTAACTAAACCCTATTGCTAACACATTGGTTGCTGTGGGGAGCGCAGCCTGTTCTGCCCACACCTAAATAAAATGTCTACTTATTGTGAGTACCTTTCTGGAATAGAATTTTGACGTTTTTTGTGAAGTCATACGATACGCTATATGATTGTGATTTCAGAAGTGTTGAAGAACGGGAACCTAGCTCTTTAAAGCAGGAGCAGTCTGAGGTGTTAATGCTCTGTATCCAAAGACTGGTTGATTTATTCAGGTTATGGACACTTAAAATTGTGTTTCTTGATATATTTCTTCACTTTTTTGCACTTAAGTGTTGTTATATATACAGTATATATATATATATATATATATATATATATATTTAGGTTGTATTTTTTAGTCACATTTAGTGATTTTAGTTGTTTTATACACAAGAAATTGACATTTATATCTAGATATATTTTGATTCACATATGAGAGAGCCCTCTGGTAATAATCTGATTTTGGTTATATTGTTATGTTTATTTTATAGTAAAATGATTTGCTGATTTTCATAGTTCTACTTAGGGATTTGTTGATTTCAGAAAGTTACAAAAATAAAAAGGTGATGAACACATCCTATGTTCTCTGCTTTTTCCTTAGGTATAGCAGGCTGAGGGGTTTGTAAATTCTCATAAGCAAACTTGGTACAATTCACTATCCTGATTAACAAACTACTAATTCCTTGACCTAGTTAGCAAGCTACTGAGGGCCAGATTACAAGTGAATCGCTAAATATCACTTTCTTAAAAGCTATATTAGAGCTCTTCTGAGTAATACCAGCTCACGCTAATGTGACAGCAATACAAGCACGAGCTGGCGTTCACATTGCTGAGAAGCATTGCGCTCACGAGAGTGCGCTTCTATAGACTCCAATGGGAACCTCATTCTCATTCCGTCAGACACAGCGCAGAAAGGGGGTAAGTAGCGCAGAGATAGCAGCAAATATATATGAATGATTGTATACATATATATTTATGTGCTAATATGTGTATATAAGCATATATATGTATGTGTTTATATGTGTATATAAGCATATATATGTATGTGTTTATATGTGTATATAAGCATATATATATGTATGTATTAGTATGTGTATATAAACATATATATGTATGTATTATGTGTATATAAGCATATATATGTATTAATATGTGTATATAAGCATATATATGTATGTATTATGTGTATATAAGCATATACAGTATATGTATTAATATGTATATGTATGTATTAGTATGTGTATATAAGCATATGTATGTATGTATTAGTATGTGTATATAAGCATATATATGTATGTATTATGTGTATATAAGCATATACAGTATATGTATTAATATGTATATGTATGTATTAGTATGTGTATATAAGCATATATATATGTATGTATTAGTATGTGTATATAAGCATATGTATGTATGTATTAGTATGTGTATATAAGCATATATATGTATTAATATGTGTATATAAGCATATATATGTATGTATTATGTGTATATAAGCATATACAGTATATGTATTAATATGTATATGTATGTATTAGTATGTGTATATAAGCATATATATGTATGTATTAATATGTGTATATAAGCATATATATGTATGTATTAATATGTGTATATAAGCTTATACATATATATTTGTGTTAATATGTGTATATAAGCATATATATATGTATGTATTAGTATGTGTATATAAGTATATGTATGTATTAGTATGTGTATATAAGCATATATATGTATGTATTATGTGTATATAAGCATATACAGTATATGTATTAATATGTATATGTATGTATTAGTATGTGTATATAAGCATATATATGTATGTATTAATATGTGTATATAAGCATATATATGTATGTATTAATATGTGTATATAAGCATATACATATATATTTGTGTTAATATGTGTATATAAGCATATATATATGTATGTATTAGTATGTGTATATAAGTATATGTATGTATTAGTATGTGTATATAAGCATATATATGTATGTATTATGTGTATATAAGCATATACAGTATATGTATGTATTAATATGTGTATATAAGCATATGTATGTATGTATTAGTATGTGTATATAAGCATATATATGTATGTATTAATATGTGTATATAAGCATATGTATGTATGTATTAATATGTGTATATAAGCATATATATGTATGTATTATGTGTATATAAGCATATATATGTATGTATTATGTGTATATAAGCATATACAGTATATGTATGTATTAATATGTGTATATAAGCATATGTATGTATGTATTAGTATGTGTATATAAGCATATATATGTATGTATTAATATGTGTATATAAGCATATATATGTATGTATTATGTGTATATAAGCATATACAGTATATGTATGTATTAATATGTGTATATAAGCATATATATGTATGTATTATGTGTATATAAGCATATACAGTATATGTATGTATTAATATGTGTATATAAGCATATGTATGTATGTATTAGTATGTGTATATAAGCATATACAGTATATGTATGTATTAGTATGTGTATATAAGCATATATATGTATGTATTATGTGTATATAAGCATATACAGTATATGTATGTATTAATATGTGTATATAAGCATATGTATGTATGTATTAGTATGTGTATATAAGCATATATATGTATGTATTAATATGTGTATATAAGCATATGTATGTATGTATTAGTATGTGTATATAAGCATATACAGTATATGTATGTATTAATATGTGTATATAAGCATATATATGTATGTATTAGTATGTGTATATAAGCATATGTATGTATGTATTAGTATGTGTATATAAGCATATATATGTATGTATTAATATGTGTATATAAGCATATGTATGTATGTATTAATATGTGTATATAAGCATATACAGTATATGTATGTATTAATATGTGTATATAAGCATATATATGTATGTATTAGTATGTGTATATAAGCATATATATGTATGTATTAATATGTGTATATAAGCATATATATGTATGTATTAGTATGTGTATATAAGCATATATATGTATGTATTAATATGTGTATATAAGCATATATATGTATGTATTAGTATGTGTATATAAGCATATATATGTATGTATTAATATGTGTATATAAGCATATACATATATATTTGTGTTCGTATGTGTATATACATATATATTTATGTGCTAATATGTGTATATACATATATATTTATGTATTAATATGTGTATATAAGCATATATATGTTTGTATTAATATGTGTATATAAGCATATACATGTATAATTGTGTTCGTATGTGTATATACATATATATTTATGTGTTAATATATATGTATATGCTTATATACACATATTAACACAAATATATATGTATATGCTTATATACACATATTAAAGGGACAGTCTACACCAGAATTTGTATTGTTTTAAAAGATAGATAATCCCTTTATTACCCATTTCCCAGTTTTGCATAACTAACACAGTTATAATAATATACTTTTAACCTCTGTGATTATCTTGTATCTAAGCCTCTGCAAACTGCCCCTTTTTTCAGTTCTTTTGACAGACTTGCAGTCTAGCCAATCAGTGCCTGCTCCCAGATAACTTCTCGTGCACGAGCACAGTGTTATCTATATGAAATACGTGAACTAACACCCTCTAGTGGTGAAAAACTGTTAAAATGCAATCTGAAAGAGGTGGGCTTCAAGGTCTAAGACATTAGCAAATGAACCTCCTAGGTTAAGCTTTCAACTAAGAATATCAAGAGAACAAAGCAAAATTGGTGATAAAAGTAAATTGGAAAATTGTTTAAAATTACATGCTCTATCTGAATCATGAAAGTTTATTTTGGCCTAGACTGTCCCTTTAACACAAATATATATGTATATGCTTATATACACATTAACACAAATATATATGTATATGCTTATATACACACACTGCCACATAAATATATATGTATATGCGTATATACACATATTAACACAAATATATATGTATATGCTTATATACACATATTTGTGTTAATATGTGTATATAAACATATACATATATATATTTATGTGGCAGTGTGTGTATATAAGCATATACATATATATTTGTGTTAATATGTGTATATAAGCATATACATATATATTTGGTGTTAAAGGGACAGTCTAGGCCAAAATAAACTTTAATGATTCAGATAGAGCATGTAATTTTAAACAATTTTCCAATTTACTTTTATCACCAATTTTGCTTTGTTCTCTTGATATTCTTAGTTGAAAGCTTAACCTAGGAGGTTCATTTGCTAATGTCTTAGACCTTGAAGCCCACCTCTTTCAGATTGCATTTTAACAGTTTTTTCACCACTAGAGGGTGTTAGTTCACGTATTTCATATAGATAACACTGTGCTCGTGCACGAGAAGTTATCTGGAGCAGGCACTGATTGGCTAGACTGCAAGTCTGTCAAAAGAACTGAAAAAAGGGCAGTTTGCAGAGGCTTAGATACAAGATAATCACAGAGGTTAAAAGTATATTATTATACTGTGTTAGTTATGCAAAACTGGGAAATGGGTAATAAAGGGATTATCTATCTTTTAAAACAATACAAATTCTGGTGTAGACTGTCCCCTTTAATATGTGTATATAAGCATATACATATATTTGTGTTAATATGTGTATATAAGCATATACATATATATTAACACATAAATATATATGTATATACACATACGAACACAATTATAATGTATATGCTTATATACACATATTAATACAAACATATATATGCTTATATACACATACTAATACATACATATATATGTATATACACATATTAGCACATAAATATATATGTATATACACATACGAACACAAATATATATGTATATGCTTATATACACATATTAATACATACATATATAAGAATGCTATATTACACATACTAATACATACATATATATGCTATATACACATATTAATACATACATATATATGCTTATATACACATACTAATACATACATATAATGCTTATATACACATATTAATACATACATATATATGCTTATATACACATACTAATACATACATATATATGCTTATATACACATATTAATACATACATATACTGTAATGCTTATATACACATATTAATACATACATACATAGCTTATATACACATATTAATACATACATATATATGCTTATATACACATACTAATACATACATACATATGCATATACACATACTAATACATACATATATATGCTTATATACACATATTAATACATACATATACTGTATATGCTTATATACACATACAATACATACATACATATGCTTATATACACATATTAATACATAACTATAATGCTTATATACACATACTAATACATACATACATATGCTTATATACACATATTAATACATACATATACTGTAATGCTTATATACACATAATACATACATATATATGCTTATATACACAACTAACATACATACAATACTGTATATGCTTATATACACATACTAATACATACATACATAGCTTATATACACTTATAAACATACATATACTGTATATGCTTATATACACATAATACATACATATATATCTTATATACACATATTAATACATACATATACTGTATATGCTTATATACACATAATACATACATATATATGCTTATATATACACATATTAATACATACATATAAATGCTTATATACACATAAACTAATACATACATACATATGCTTATATACCATATTAATACATACATATACTGTATACTTATATACACATAATACATACATATATATGCTTATATACACATAATACATACATAATATATGCTTATATACACATAATTAATACATACATACATATGCTTATATACACATATTAATACATACATATATATGCTTATATACACATACTAATACATACATACATAGCTTATATACACATATTAATACATACATATACTGTATATGCTTATATACACATAATACATACATATATATGCTTATATACACATACTAATACATACATATACTTATATACACATACTAATACATACAATATATATGCTTATAACACATATTAACACAAATATATAATGTATATGCTTATACACATATTAATACATACATATATATGCTTATATACACATATTAATACATACATATATATGCTTATATACACATACTAATACATACATATACATATTAATACATATACTGTATATGCTTATATACACATAATACATACATATATATGCTTATATACACATACTAATACATACATATACTTATATACACATACTAATACATACATATATATGCTTATATACACATATTAACACAAAAATAATATGTATAAGCTTATATACACATATTAATACATACATATATATGCTTATATACACATATTAATACATACATATATATGCTTATATACACATACTAATACATAACATATACATATTAATACATATACTGTATATGCTTATATACACATAAACATACATATATATGCTTATATACACATATTAATACATATATATGCTTATATACACATACTAATACAATACATACATATGCTTATATACACATACTAATACATACATATATATATGCTTATATACACATACTAATACATACATATACATATTAATACATATACTGTATATGCTTATATACACATAATACATACATATATATGCTTATATACACATACTAATACATACATACATATGCTTATATACACATACTAATACATACATATACATATTAATACATATACTGTATATGCTATATACACATAATACATACATATATATGCTATATACACATATTAAACATATATATGCTTATATACACATAATACATACATATATATGTTTAATATACACATACTAATACATACATATAATATGCTTATATACACATATAAACACATACATATATATGCTTATATACACATAAACACATACATATATATGCTTAATACACATATTAGCACATAAATATATATGTATACAATCATTCATAATATTTGCTGCTATCTCTGCGCTACTTACCCCCTTTCTGCGCTGTGTCTGACGGAATGAGAATGAGTTCCCATTGAGTCTATAGAAGCGCACTCTCGTGAGCGCAATGCTTCTCAGCAATGTGAAGCCAGCTCGTGCTTGTATTGCTGTCACATTAGCGTGAGCTGGTATTACTCAGAAGACTCTAATATAGCTTTTAAGAAAGTGATATTTAGCGATTCACTTGTAATCTGGCCTCAGTAGCTTGCTAACTAGTCAAGGAATTAGTAGTTTGTTAATCAGGATAGTGAATTGTACCAAGTTTGCTTATGAGAATTTACAAACCCCTCAGCCTGCTATACCTAAGGAAAAAGCAGAGAACATAGGATGTGTTCATCACCTTTTTTATTTTGTAACTTTCTGAAATCAACAAATCCTAAGTAGAACTATGAAAATCACAAATCATTTTACTATAAAATAAACATAACAATATAACCAAAATCAATTATTACCAGAGGGCTCTCTCATATGTGAATCAAATATATCTAGATATAAATGTCAATTTCTTGTGTATAAAACAACTAAAATCACTAAATGTGACTAAAAAATACAACCTAAATATATATATATATATATATATATATATATATACTGTATATATAACAACACTTAAGTGCAAAAAAGTGAAGAAATATATCAAGAAACACAATTTTAAGTGTCCATAACCTGAATAAATCAACCAGTCTTTGGATAACAGAGCATTAACACCTCAGACTGCTCCTGCTTTAAAGAGCTAGGTTCCCGTTCTTCAACACTTCTGAATCACAATCATATAGCGTATCGTATGACTTCACAAAAAACGTCAAAATTCTATTCCGAAAGGTACTCACAATAAGTAGACATTTTATTTAGGTGTGGGCAGAACAGGCTGCGCTCCCCACAGCAACCAATGTGTTAGCAATAGGTTTAGTTACAAATATTAAAACTCCTACAACGTGGGATAATAAAAACAAACACAATCATTGGCGCCTATACACACATAGTGCAACACCCTCTCTCCTGGTCATTTCATCAAGCAAATGTGTATAAATGAGCGTTTCACAATCCACACAATATATAGAATTATAAAATGTATTGTGAGGTCATCCATCAGTTTGAAATTGTAATTTTTCACTCTTGGGTATTCAATTGCCCTTATATGTTAATCGTACCCAATAATTACTACATTTTTTTTTATATTATTTCACATATCATTTTTGTCAATAATATAAATAAAAAAATAAATATATAGATTAGAGTTTATATATGGCTTTAAGTACAGTACAAGCCAATTGCCATGCATTTTTTTAGTTCACGTATAGGACCTTCGCTCAACAAAGATAGAGATTTGCCGATTCTCTTATTGTTTTCTATTCAATTTTGTAGTAGAGATAAAAACCTTTCCAGCAACAAAGAGGGCGTCTTGTACCTATTTTCTATCGATCACGTGATCTTGTTGAGCCATAATAGTGATCTTTGTACTTGAGCAG
>NW_026512887.1:2500-32424 GCF_027579735.1 Bombina bombina
CATATTTTAACTTTTTTTCCTTTTTTCCTTAATGCTGCAAAAATTGCCTTCTTAATATTTCATAATTTTTTAATTTTTTTTTAAATAAAGATGGGATCTTAGTCACACAATATGGCCATATTCTGCTCAGCCAGTCACCACTTACAAGGTGTCCCACATAAGACAGGTCCTAACTCTATGAAATTTAGCCAAGCTAAGCTCAAGAATACAATTCTAATATATCAAAATAGAATTTCCAATCTCTCATCCAGACTGCATGGGATGAGGCTTCCTGGCTACATGTTATTACACATACTTCAAACTTGTTTCCAAATTGCCTTCTCAACACCTCTTAACACTATGAAATTAGCCAATACAATTCTAATATACCAAAATAACATTCCAACATTACAATACTATACCTCTCATCCAGACTGCATGGGATGAGGTTTCCTGGCTTTATATACACTCTGTTAAATATCTGTGTCTGGAACACACCTCAACTGGGTGGAGTGCTTTAAACCAAAGGGCTTTGGTCAGTTTCCCCAGTGATAAATCAGTAAGAAATAATGGTTAAGCACATCTAAAAAAGCATATGTTTTTAAATGCACATATTGTGGAGTGCTGCCAAAGTGACCAAAAAGAAATATAATAATAAGAGCAGGTATTGGTGCACCTCAAGACACATGAGACCACAAATTATTTCACATATTTTAACTTTTTTCCTTAATGCTGCAAAAATTGCCTTCTTAATATTTCATAATTGTTTTAAATTTTTTTAAATAAAGATGGGATCTTAGTCACACAATATGGCCATATTCTGCTCAGCCAGTCACCACTTACAAGGTGTCCCACATAAGACTGGTCCTAACTCTATGAAATTTAGCCAAGCTAAGCTCAAGAATACAATTCTAATATATCAAAATAGAATTTCCAATCTCTCATCCAGACTGCATGGGATGAGGCTTCCTGGCTACATGTTATTATACATACTTTCATAGAGTTAGGACCTGTCTTATGTGGAAGTATCGCTCTGTGACACTTCCGGTAAATTGAAATCAAATAATATATACTTATATTCATCTAAGATATATGTGCTTGTCTTATATCATGTGCTTAGGTATTCGGATTAACCATTTGTCTAAACTGTGATTTCACCTTAAGATCGTGTTCACATTTAAGCTCTCAGTTAGTGCTCTTATCGTATGTGCTTGCCAAACCTCCTTCTAAGTGTGTATTTTTACCCGATCATAACATCTGGTCTATTATTGTGTTTAGTGCTATTCGCAATCTAACTTACTTATAATCATACGTGATTGTCATCTTAGCGCTCGTATACTGGATGCTAGATGTATAATGCAGGTTCCGTCCAGGCTTCTATGTTTGTTGCTCCGGTTGTCTTAGTAACCGTGACGTGCCGGAACTACTTGGCGTAGGGATCTACTAGTATTTTCATATGTATTCGAATAGATGGTATTCTTTAACATATGTCTAGATGTTTTTAACAGTGTAGTCCCTTTAATGACTTAATGTATTAGCACTAAGTTGTGTACAACCATGGTATGGTCCTAAGTTAACCCACACATAATCAAACTACTAAAACAATCATACAGCAATTTAATCTATACATTATCCATACTGACATTATAATTTATGCCAATATGTGATCAAATACTATGCATTGCTGCATTGTCTACTATCTTCTACTACAAGTTGCCAATTTTCACATATTCAAGACCTATTTTGTATTAGACATCCCATTAATTATTACAATACTTGAGATTAGCTGTCAAAGCTCATATAGCTGATATGTTTATATCCTAGAGAGATACTGTAATATATATTATGTAAAGTTCCTGTATTAGTATGATGTCCCTCAATGATGTTCCTTGTAGGACCCTTGTAATTATTCCACGCTGTTTCCCCTAGTATAGGGCACTGTCGGTTATCTTGGTTAGGCGTATGCTACTCAATGTTGTGTTCATAATCTGCCATGGCCCATGTGTACACCATTCTCTGATCCTTCCTGTAAGGGGTTATGTCACTGCCTGTGTCCTTTTGTAGGGCTATCTCAGCGGTTGTCTGGCTCAGTGTTATAGATACAGGAGAAATTTTTAACAGGACAACTCGACTAAGTGGGCTACTTGTTCAACAAGTGGTGGGTGGCACCTCCGTGTCTCCCTCCTACTCTGACTTTTTGTATATGCTAGAAAGTCCACCCCCTCTGGGGACAGGCTATCTGCAACACCAAAACATACAATATTTAACCACTGGCAGTGCCTCGTAGTGTATCTCCGATCTAAATGAGCGCTTTATAGTCCGGTGGAGAGTTAAGTCCCCCTGGGGCTATAGTGCCCAGTCTGTACATCCATTCTGCTTATCGCCTCAATAAGGCTTTGTTCCGATCTCCTCCTCTGTCCAGGGGGGGGATATGGTTGATGAGTATGTATCTGATGGTTGATACTTGGTGGGATATTAGTGCACAATGTCTAGCGACAGGTTGTTCCGAATCTCCTTCACTCAGTGCTAATCGTATAGCTCGCCTTTGATTGGCCATCCTGTCTTGGAGTGTGCCAATTGTTTTTCCAACATAGAATTGAGAGCACGGACAAAAGAGCAGGTATACCACGTGTGTAGTATTACAGGAAATGGAGTGTTTAATGGTGTACACTTTATTGGTTTGAGGGGTGGTGGAATGTTTTGGTAGCTATCAAGCCATTGCATGTAGTGCATCCAAGACATCTGTACGAGCCTTTAATATTCACATGGGTAGTTACTGTGTAGCTTTTCTTAGGGTCCGTATGAACCAGAATTATCACGAAGGTTAGTCCCTCTTCGGTACGCTATCATCGGCGTCAGATTTTGTGCAAACTTCAACCTAGAGTCTGATTGTACCAAGGGCCAGTGTGTCCTCAGTATTTTGCCAGATTCAGTTGTATTTGGGGCAAACGTAGTTGCCATTATTAAGTTGTTCTGTGCCTGAACCCTTGGTGCTGTGTGGATGAAGGTGTCCTGTCTATGGAGTAGGACTTCTTTCAAAGTGTCATCCACAATCTGTTTCTTATAGCCCCTCTGGAGGAATTTATCTTTCATTTCTTGTAGCTGGGAGACCCTTGCAAAGTGGTTTGAATTGTTCCCTATCACCCTAATCATCTGGGATTTAATAATGCCCCTCAAGAGTGTAGGTGGATGACAACTAGCGGCGCTTAACATGGAATTTCTGTCTGTTGGCTTGTGATAAAGTGTACTACCCAGTGTATATCCCTGTATGTAGATATTTAAGTCAAGGAACTCATTGTGGGTAATCTTAAATCTCACAGTTGTTTCTGTGCTGTTTAGATGGTTAAACCATTCTAATAATGTTCTTTGCCCCCCTCGACAGATTATGAAGTCATCGTCGATATATCTCACATAAAATACTATCGAAGATGTGTCAGTATTCCATAGGTAGTTGTTTTCGAAGTGGGATATGAATATATTGGCGTAAGATGGGGCCATATTAGACCCCATCGCCGTTCCTGCTACCTGAAGGTAGAATTTTGTCTCAAATCGAAAATAATTTTGGGTAAGGCAGAACTCCAAGAAGAGGGTCAGCAAATATTCCACTGGTGGTCCCTCATATAGCGTACCTTCTATGAGATGGGTTCTGACAGCATTTATTCCAGTGTCATGGTGGATAATGGTGTAGAGACTGTTGACATCCAGGGTTACCAGGATGTCACCAGTCTCCACATACACATCCCTCATTTTCCTTATCAGATCATTAGTGTCTGCGATGTATGATCTGACACTCCTAACGGTGGGTTGTAGGAGAATGTCAATCAGTTGAGCAACTGGTTGTGTAAGTGACTGCACCGCTGACACTATGGGGCGGCCTGGAGGTTGATGTAATGTTTTATGTATTTTTGGAGTTGTGAACAGGATAGGAATCTTTGGGTATTGGGTGACACAAAAATCATAAATTGTGTCAGAGAGGTAACCTTGTTGAAGGCCATTTTAAGAATGCCATCTATTTGTTTTCTAAAAATGATGGTGGGGTCTTTAGGGAGCATGGTATAGGTGTTTGTATCAGCCAATTGTGTCAGGATGTCTTTCCTGTAGTCATCATAGTTCATTAGTACAATTTCCCCGCCCTTATCCGCGGGGCGGATGACTAGGCTTCCTGACTACATGTTATTACACATACTTTCATAGAGTTAGGACCTGTCTTATGTGGGACACCTTGTAAGTGGTGACTGGCTGAGCAGAATATGGCCATATTGTGTGACTAAGATCCCATCTTTATTTAATTATTTTTTTTAAAAATATGAAATATTAAGAAGGCAATTTTTGCAGCATTAAGGAAAAAAGGAAAAAAGTTAAAATATGTGAAATAATTTGTGGTCTCATGTGTCTTGAGGTGCGCCAATACCTGCTCTTATTATTATATTTCTTTTTGGTCACTTTGGCAGCACTCCACAATATGTGCATTTAAAAACATATGCTTTTATTAGATGTGCTTAACCATTATTTCTTACTGATTTATCACTGTGGAAACTGACCAAAGCCCTTTTGGTTTAAAGCACTCCACCCAGTTCAGGTGTGTTCCAGACACAGATATTTAACTGTGTGTATATAAAGCCAGGAAACCTCATCCCATGCAGTCTGGATGAGAGGTATAGTATTGCAATGTTGGAATGTTATTTTGGTATATTAGAATTGTATTGGCTAATTTCATAGTGTTAAGAGGTGTTGAGAAGGCATTTTTTTGCAGCATTGGGGAACAAGTTTGAAGTATGTGTAATAACATGTAGCCAATAAGCCTCATCCCATGCAGTCTGGATGAGAGATTGGAAATTCTATTTTGATATATTAGAATTGTATTCTTGAGCTTAGCTTGGCTAAATTTCATAGAGTTAGGACCAGTCTTATGTGGGACACCTTGTAAGGTGACTGGCTGAGCAGAATATGGCCATATTGTGTGACTAAGATCCTATCTTTATTTAAAAAAAAAAAAAAATATGAAATATTAAGAAGGCAATTTTTTGCAGCATTAAGGAAAAAAGTTATAATATGTGAAATAATTTGTGGTCTCATGTGTCTTGAGGTGCGCCAATACCTGCTCTTATTATATTTCTTTTTGGTCACTTTGGCAGCACTCCACATTATGTGCATTTAAAAACATATGCTTTTATTAGATATGCTTAACCATTATTTCTTACTTATATATATATATATATATATATATATACATACATAATATATATATATATATATAATATATAATATATATATACATAAACACACACATACACACATATATATTCTATATAGACACACACACACACACACACACACACACATATATATATATATATATACACACACATATATGTATCTATATAGACACACACACACACACATATATATATATAGACACACACATATATAATATATATATATATATATATATATAAATAAACACACACACCTTTATCTCCTTCTTATTTTCGCCCTGTCACGTACCATATCTCTCTAATTCTGCTATAAAACCTTTTCATTAGTAAACCTTTGTTGCCTATTAAGCTTAAATAAACTTAAATCATTTATTTGCATAGCATTTTCCTGTGTGTAGTAATACAAACTAGCAAACATTTTACTTTAGGTCTCAAAAAGAGCTATATTTTAAAACAGTATTTTGGATTGCACATGAGCCCAACCCTTAACTGAGCGCTTGTAATAAGAACACAATGAGGGCACCAATACTGCTCTGTACTATCTTTTAAAAGCATAGGGCACACTAATAGTCTGGCTGCATTGTGATGCTTTTGTCCACTTGTAATACCTTATTGAGCATTCTTGTTTGTGTAAAGCTGAGCAAAAGATAATGCAACTCCCGCTCTATCAATTGAGTACCACTAGCCTAGTTGTGTTAAAGGGACTCCAGAATTGTTATTGTATAAAAAGATAGATAATCCCTTTATTACCCATTCCCCAGTTTTGTATAACAAACACAGTTATATTAATATACTTTTTACAGCTGTGATTCCCTTGTATCTAAGCCTTTGCAGACTGACCCCTTATTTCAGTTCTTTTGACAGACTTGCATTTTATCCAATCAGTACTGACTCATACTCATGTAAAAAAAAACTGTCAAAATGCAGTGAGATAAGAGGCGGCCTTCAAGGGCTTAGAAATTAGCACATGAGCCCACCTAGGTTAAGCTTTCTACAAAGAATATCAAGAGAACAAAGCAAATTTGGTGATACAAGTAAATTGGAAAGTTGATTAAAGTTGCATGTCCTATCTGAATCATGAAAGTTTAATTTATTTGTATTTATTTTTTTAATCAGCTTTATTCATATCAAAAGAAAGTTTACAAGTTTTGGAGACGTAGCTCCATCAATAAATATTCAAAAGCTAATTCTGTTTTCTTAAATAGGAATAGAAAGAAACAGATAGTTGTCAGAGTAATAATGATACTTGTTAACAATTTAATTCTTTTAAATGTGACATATAAATAAAACCTTATAATAACAGGTGACTGGAGGTTAGTTATAGTTATTGTTCCCACATTCAGGCTAGAAATAACAAAAAAACAATTCAACAAAAAACATAAACAAGATTCAGTCTGCAGTTGTATGTCTTAACTCCTTGGATTTAATTTAATGTAACTGCTGTATTTTTAGATGTGAAAGCTTAGTTTTAACTTGACTGTCCCTTTAATTGCCCTAATACATGATATCTCGCACAGCAAACAAGAACCACTAGAAGCTCAGAAAAGTAATAATTACAGCAGCAATGCTTCTGAAACACACTTGCAAAACAGGATATGTAAATATTTTGCCATGTCTGTTTGTATTATGTACAGACCCCCAGAGTGGCCATAACATATTTTTTGTTTAATTGTATGCACGATTTAGTAAATTGTGCCCATGTTTTATTAAAGTGACATGAAACACTATTTTTTTTTTTCATAATAGAAGATACAAAACAACGTTCTAATTTACTTCTATGATAATTTTTGCTTTGTTCTCTTTTGGCTAGATTACAAGTGGAGCACTATTTAGAGTTATTCTATATTCTAAATGCCTCATAACTTACCAAAACATTGTTTTTAAACAAGTAAATTATCTTGTTATCTATTTTGTCAAAATAAACTTTGTATGTACATTTTTATTCATTTTTAAAATCTAAAAATTATCATCCAGTTTACTAATGGTAATGGCTATATGTCTAGCTATATATCTCTCTATCTCCATTCTAATATATCTGCTCTCTCTGTTTCTTTTTATATATCTTTCTTTTTATCTATCTATCTATCTATCTATCTATCTATCTATCTATTTATCGATCTATCATGAATGCAGAGGGTCACACATGGCCCTTGGGACACCAGTTGGTTATCCTGCAGGATCCTCAACAACCTTTCTGGGGCAGGGACAAGTACAGGAAAAGCAGGTGAAAAATACTGACTACATTGAAAAAACATAATTTATGTAAGAACTTACCTGATAAATTATTTTCTTTTCATATTAGCAAGAGTCCATGAGCTAGTGACGTATGGGATATACATTCCTACCAGGAGGGGCAAAGTTTCCCAACCTCCAAAATGCCTACAAATACACCCCTCACCACACCCACAAATCAGTTTAACGAATAGCCAAGAAGTGGGGTGATAAGAAAAAAGTGCGAAAGCATAAAAAATAAGGAATTGGAATATTGTGCTTTATACAAAAAAATCATAACCACCACAAAAAAGGGCGGGGCCTCATGGACTCTTGCTAATATGAAAGAAATGAATTTATCAGGTAAGTTCTTACATAAATTATGTTTTCTTTCATGAAATTAGCAAGAGTCCATGAGCTAGTGACTTATGGGATAATGACTACCCAAGATGTGGATCTTTCCATGCAAGAGTCACTAGAGAGGGAGGGATAAAATAAAGACAGCCAATTCCTGCTGAAAATAATCCACACCCAAAATAAAGTTTAATGAAAAACATAAACAGAAGATTCAAACTGAAACCGCTGCTGAAGTACTTTTTCTACCAAAAACTGCTTCAGAAGAAGAAAATACATCAAAATGGTAGAATTTAGTAAAAGTATGCAAGAGGACAAAGTTGCTGCTTTGCCAAATCTGATCAACCGAAGCTTCATTCCTAAACGCCCAGGAAGTAGAAACTGACCTAGTAGAATGAGCTTGTAATCCTCTGAGGCGGAGTTTTACCCGACTCGACATAGGCATGATGAATTAAAGATTTCAACCAAGATGCCAAAGAAATGGCAGAAGCTTTCTGGCCTTTTCTAGAACCGGAAAAGATAACAAATAGACTAGAAGTCTTTCGGAAAGACTTAGTAGCTTCAACATAAATTTCAAAGCTCCTAACAACATCCAAAGAATGCACGATTTCTCCTTAGAATTCTTAGGATTAGGACATAATGAGGGAACCACAATTTCTCTACTAATGTTGTTGGAATTCACAACCTTAGGTAAAAATTCAAAAGAAGTTCGCAACACCGCCTTATCCTGATGAAAAATCAGAAAAGGAGACTGTTACGGTTACCCATTAGTCTCGCTGAGAGATGGACCGCTTAGTAGCCTGGATCCCTATTGCTAAAGAGGGGAGAAGCTGCTTTCCATAGTATTCTATATGAGTCTCGCAAATATAGAATAATCTCCCTTAGCTGCAGTACAGCTAGGATACCCTTCTGCCCACAAAAACGAGTCAACGCTGCGATTGAGGGTCAAACAAGAACTCAGGACTGGGATGCCCAGCCTCTGCTTTTTATTAAGGTTACATGCACACAGGGCACTCCCAGGGGGAGAGAGGGGGGAAGCACAAAATCCCCCATCACACATTTAGATAGAGAGCACTGTCCTTTGACAGGCCACAATAGGATTACAGTACTTAAGATAACAAGTTTACAAGTTCATCTTATCAATTAGCAGTCTGGCTCCCAGAGGTGATTAGACAATAGTTTCTAAAAGCTGAAAAAAAAGAGTTAACTCTTTATGAAATGATACTTGTTACGGTTTTCTTGGAGCCCTTCTTAGCCGCTGGCTTGCTGGTTCAGGCATTGCTGCAGGGAAATAAGCTCTTCACAACAAAATAACTAATGCTTCTGTAACAGTGCTCCCTTTCTGTGGAACACTCTGGCAGACACGGTCTGACCCCTTTTCGGGGCAAGACTAAGGCTGTCCAGACCACTGGTTATGCGGGGCTGGAGGTTGGTTTGTCTGGACAACCCGTCGGCGTTGCCATTATGTTTCCAGGTCTGTAAGTAATGGTGAAATTGAAGGGTTTGCAACGATAAGCTCCAACGTAATAGCCTGCCGTTATCTCCAGAGACCCGGTTCAGCCCACACCAAAGGGGTTATGGTCGGTGACCAGAGTGAACTCCTGACCATATAAAATAGGGAGTCAATTTCTTTAATGCCCACACCAAAGCCAAAACATTCCTTTTCGACCGCTGCATAGCTGACTTCGCGGAGCAGGAGCTTCCGGCTGATGTAGGCAACTGGATGCTCCCCTCCATCTTCGCCTACTTGGCTGAGGACGGCTCCCAGCCGCGAACATGGAAGCATCTGTGATGGACGATAAAACGTTTGTTAAGGGCTGGGGCCGCCAGGACAGGAGCGTTAATTAGAGCATTTTTGAGAGCCTGGAAAGCCGTTTCACAGTGGGGAGACCACAGGACCTGTCGAGGTAAGTTCTTCTTGGTCAAGTCAGTCAGGGGTTTGGCAAGTGTGCTGTAGTCTGGTACGAACCTTCTATAGTACCCTGCCGTGCCAGGAAAGCTAGGACCTGAGTCTTAGTGATGGGGTGGGCCAATTGGCGACAGCTTCTATTTTGGCCGGCTCTGGTCGCTGCTTTCCACACCCCACCCGTGTGACCCAGGTACCTGTACCTCGGCCATCCCAAAGTGGCATTTTTTCTGGCTTCAGAGTCAGGCCAGCAGCCCGGATCTGATCCAGAACCATTTCCCACATGAGCTAAGTGGTCCTCCCAGGACTCACTGTGGATCGCTATGTCGTCCAGGTAGGTGCAAGCAAAACTCTGGAAGCCATCAGGAGCCTATCCACCAAGCGCTGGAATGTAGCTGGGGCATTCTTCATCCCAAACGGCATTACCCTAAACTGATATAAGCCGAAATGGGGTGACGAATGCCGACTTGGGGATAGCCTCCGGGGCCAGGGGAATCTGCCAGTAACCTTTGCAGAGGTCAATAGTGGTCAGGTAATTTCCCCTGGCTATACGAATCGAGTAGCTCGTCTACCCTGGGCATAGGGGTAAGCGTCCGTCACGGTATTTTTATTGAGCCTCCGATAGTCTACGCAGACCGGGTGGTCCCATCTTTCTTGGGCACCAAGGACAACTGGGAGGCCCAGGGACTATCGGAGGGCTCAATTACCCTGAGCTGGAGCATCTCATCGATCTCATTCTTCATTCCTGTCCTAACTGCTTCGGGGATTCGGTACGGAGCCTGGCGCAAGGGAGCTTGTCCCGGAGTATCTAACCTGGTCGGAGGTTTTAAAGTAGTGTACCCTGGCTTCGGGGAGAAGGTGAGGTGTTTGGACTGGAGGAGTTGGTTGAGCTGCTCCCTTTCAGTGGGGCTCGTCGGTCCCCTATCTGAACCTGCGCCACTATACCTGTGGGGAGGCTCTTTTCTAATAGGTCTGGAATGGGTTAAACTGTCGGGGTCTTCCTGAGGGGAACAACATACGGCCGTCACGTTCTCTGGTCGCTCAAAATATTCCTTGAGCATGTTTTACATGGAATGTCTTTCTAAGATTGTTGTTCGTGGCAGCTAGCTATCACATAAGTGGTGTCTCCCCTTTTCTCTACGATCTGGTAGGGACCCTGCCAGGACGCCTGCAATTTGTCTGTCCTTCACCGGCTTATAGTACTAACACCTTTTGTCCTATGGTGAAGATTCTCTTTCGGGCCCCCCGATCGTACCATACTTTCTGTCTTCTCTGGGCCAACTGGAGATTAGCCCGCACAGATTTGGCTAATTGCTCCATTCGGTCCCTGAGTTCCAGCACGTATGGCACAATGGGGACACCGTCAGCCTCCATCTCTCCCTCCCAGTGCTCCCGGATCAGGTTTAGGGGTCCCCGTAACCTTTCTTCCGTAGAGCAACTCGAAGGGAGAGAACCCTGTCGTTTCCTGGGGCACCTCCCGATAAGCAAATAGGAGGTGCGGCAGGAAGCGTTCCCAGTCTCGGTATTCCTGAGTGAACGTCTTGAGCATTTGCTTGAGGGTCCCATTGAACCTCTCACACAGCCCGTTCGTCTGGGGGTGGTATGGGGAGCTCAGGAGGGACTTAATTTTGCAAACCTGCCAGAGTTGTTGGGTCAATTCAAGCCGTAAATTGGGTTCCTCGGTCGGATAGGATTTCTTTTGGAAATCCTACCCGGGAGAACACCTGTACTAGTGCATTCGCTACCGTATCCGCTTGTATGTTGGATAGGGCGGACAGCCTCTGGGTACCTGGTAGCGTAGTCCACTACGGTAAGAATGTATCGCTTTACCGGAGGGACTAGGGGTAGCCAGTGGTCCACTAGGTCAATAGCAACCCGGCTGAAGGGTTCCTCTACAATGGGCATATTTACTAGCTGGGCTTTAGGGTGAATCGCCTCGCCTTCCTACTCGTTGACACACATCGCAGGTGTTACAGTAAGTTCTAACGTCAGCGTGCACCCCTGGCCAAAAGAACGTGTGAGTAATGCGGTGTAGGGTACGGGTAACGGCTAGGTGGCTACTAAGGGGATGTCGTGGCCTATTTTGAGGATTTCTTGACGGTATTTGTGGGGCACTACCAGCTGTCGCCTACGCTGTCCCCTTTTCTCTGTCCAGCGGTATAGTTTCCTTTTCTCCCATAAGAATGTTTCGTTATCTGCCCCGCCCCCCTCCGGTCTCTGCTCGTTCCGGTACTTTTGTAAGGTCGGGTCAGTCTTAGACTCTGCCTCGAAAGCATCTGGGGTTGTCCCAGGGTATGGGGGCCTAACCTGTCAGGCAAGGTCGGGGTAGGTCCTTACCTGTGTCTCCCGCACTGGTGAGAGCTCTCGCTCCGTCCGGGCTTGGGCCCCGTGTAGTCACTGGGTCCGCCTCGTTGTTGCATACTGGAGCATAGGCAGAAGTCAATGGGGCCCAAATCGTTGCCCAGTAGTACTTCGGCAGGTAAATTATCCATTAGGCCCACGTTCACAGCCCCCTTTCCCGCTCCCCAATCAAGATGCACTTTAGCTGTTGGAATTTTGTACACATCCCCCCCCGCCCACAGTCTGTCCGGATCGCTTGTGCTCGGGCACCAAATGACTCTGTACCAGCGTGATAGTAGCCCCTGTGTCTCGCAATCCCTCGGTAGATCGCCCCCTCGAGCCATACCCTCTGCCGATGGTGCTGGCGGTTATCTGAGGCAGCATATACAGGGTATGCCTCATGAAGCGGCCCAACATATCCCTCCATAGGGGCCTCTTGGTTAACACAGAGGGCCCGGGCCGGACGATAGGACCCAGAGGGGTAATTGTAATTCCTGGGTGTCTGGTGCGTATTAAGGGGGCAGCTAGCCATGAAATGCCCTGGTTGCTTGCATCGGTGGCAAGTCGGTCTGGGACGCTCAGAGCTGTTATTGGTGTGGTCCTGAGTGTCGGACGGGCCCTGTGGGCACCGGGGCTCGGAATTCAGCACGAGGGGGGTGCACGGTAAACCTCTCTGGGTTCGACCGTGCTGGAGCTCGGTAAGTTCATGGGTTCGTGAAGACGGGAGTCATAATGTTCATCGGCCAATTTGGCTGCTTCTTCTAAGGTAGAAGGCCGCCTGTCTCGCAGCCATTCCTTCCCTTGCTGTTCCATGCCATTATAAAAATGTTCTAAGAGAAACAATTGTAAAATTTCCTCCCCAGGTCACCGCTTTACTTCCGCTCAGCCAGTGATTTGCCGCTCTCCGCATTCGGTGCGCCCATTCCATATGGGTATCGTTAGGCTTCTTTTCCGTGCCCCGAAACTGTCGGCGATACGTGTTCCCGGAGTTACAGCGTAACCGTCGCAACAGTGTCTCCTTAACTAGCTCATACTGTGTCACTTCCTCAGCACCCAAGAGTACGAAAGGCTTCCAGGGCTCGCCCGGATAGTTTCCCAGACAATATCGTGGGCCACTCTCTGTTGGGAATCTGGTGCAGGGCACATTGCCTTTCGAAGTCCGCCAAAATATTCATCAATCCCTGTCTCGCTCTCTAGGAAGGGTTCGAAATGCCGCATAGGGTATCTTGGGCCTCCCAGCATTTTCGACAGGGATGATTACCTGCGGGGCTTTCAGCATTGCGGTTGTGCGTTCGCTAGGTGAGTTTGTTGGGCTCGAGTCTCTCGTATATCCTCGTCCGCCTCCGCCATCAACTGCTTGTACCAATTCCATGGAGGGGTTCGGCCCGTATAAAGAGAGCCTTTCCCGAACAATCCTGGTTTTTTCGTCACTAATCGTGGTCGGTGTTTCCGCCATTGTGAAAGCTCTGATCCAGTTCGGTCAATTCTGCGATCAGCTCTCTCCTCGGCCGGTTTGCTGGCGTACCCCCCCTCTGCTTTCAAGTAAATCCTTTAGGGTTGTACGCTTCAATTTTTCGTAAGCGCTCTCCATCCGTTCTGTACCTCTCCTAGAAATCCAGGAAAATCCCGCCGCTGCCGCCAAATGTTACGGTTACCCTTAGTCTCGCTGAGAGATGGACCGCTTAGTAGCCTGGATCCCTATTGCTAAAGAGGGGAGAAGCTGCTTTCCATAGTATTCTATATGAGTCTCGCAATATAGAATAATCTCCCTTAGCTGCAGTACAGCTAGGATACCCTTCTGCCCACAAAAACGAGTCAACGCTGCGATTGAGGGTCAAAACAAGAACTCAGGACTGGGATGCCCAGCCTGCTTTTTATTAAGGTTACATGCACACAGGGCACTCCCAGGGGGAGAGGGGGGGGAAGCACAAAATCCCCCATCACACATTTAGATAGAGAGCACTGTCCTTTGACAGGCCACAATAGGATTACAGTACTTAAGATAACAAGTTTAACAAGTTCATCTTATCAATTAGCAGTCTGGCTCCAGAGGTGATTAGACAATAGTTTCTAAAAGCTGAAAAAAAAAGAGTTAACTCTTTATGAAATGATACTTGTTACGGTTTTCTTGGAGCCCTTCTTAGGCGCTGGCTTGCTGGTTCAGGCATTGCTGCTGGGAAATAAGCTCTTCACAACAAAATAACTAATGCTTCTGTAACAGAGACTCGCAAGAAAGAGCAGATAATTCAGAGACTCTTCTGGCAGAAGAGATCGCCAAAAGGAACAAAACTTTCCAAGAAAGTAATTTAATGTCCCAATGAATGCATGGGTTCAAAAGGAGGAGCTTGAAGAGCCCCCAGAACCAAATTCAAACTCCAAGGAGGAGAAATTGACTTAATGACAGGTTTTATACGAACCAAAGCTTGTACAAAACAATGAATATCAGGAAGATTAGCAATCTTTCTGTGAAAAAGAACAGAAAGAGCAGAGATTTGTCCTTTCAAAGAACTTGCGGATAAACCTTTATCTAAACCATCCTGAAGAAACTGTAAAATTCTCGGAATTCTAAAAGAATGCCAAGAAAAATGATGAGAAAGACACCAAGAATTAATAAGTCTTCCAGACTCTATAATATATCTCTCTAGATACAGATTTACGAGCCTGTAACATAGTATTAATCACAGAGTCAGAGAAACCTCTTTGACCAAGAATCAAGCGTTCAATCTCCATACCTTTAAATTTAAGGATTTGAGATCCTGATGGAAAAAAAGGACTTTTGACAGAAGGTCTGGTCTTAGCGGAAGAGTCCACGGATGGCAAGAGGCCATCCGGACAAGATCCGCATACCAAAACCTGTGAGGCCATGCCGGAGCTACCAGCAGAACAAACGAGCATTCCTTCAGAATCTTGGAGATTACTCTTGGAAGAAGAACTAGAGGCGGAAAGATATAGGCAGGATGATACTTCCAAGGAAGTGATAATGCATCCACTACTTCCGCCTGAGGATCCCGGGATCTGGACAGATACCTGGGAAGTTTCTTGTTTAGATGAGACGCCATCAGATCTATTTCTGGAAGCTCCCACATTTGAACAATCTGAAGAAATACCTCTGGGTGAAGAGGACCATTCGCACCGGATTGCAACGTTTGGCGACTGAGATAATCCGCTTCCCAATTGTCTATACCTGGGATATGAACCGCAGAGGAGATTAGGACAGGAGCTGGATTCCGCCCAAACCAGAATTCGAGATACTTCTTTCATAGCCAGAGGACTGTGAGTCCCTCCTTGATGATTGATGTATGCCACAGTTGTGACATTGTCTGTCTGAAAACAAATGAACGATTCTCTCTTCAGAAGAGGCCAAGACTGAAGAGTTCTGAAATTGCACGGAGTTCCAAAATATTGATCGGTAATCTCACCTCCTGAGATTCCCAAACTCCTTGTGCCGTCAGAGACCCCCACACAGCTCCCAACCTGTAAGACTTGCATCTGTTGAAATTACAGTCCAGGTCGGAAGAACAAAAGAAGCCCCTGAATAAACGATGGTGATCTGTCCACCACGTTAGAGAGTGTCGTACAATCGGTTTTAAAGATATTAATTGAGATATCTTTGTGTAATCCCTGCACCATTGATTCAGCATACAGAGCTGAAGAGGTCGCATGTGAAAACGAGCAAAGGGGATCGCGGTCCGATGCAGCAGTCATAAGACCTAGAATTTCCATGCATAAGGCTACCGAAGGGGAATGATTGTGACTGAAGGTTTCGACAAGCTGAAATCAATTTTAGATGTCTCTCTGTCTGTCAAAGACAGAGTCATGGACACTGAATCTATCTGGAAACCCAGAAAGGTTACCCTTGTCTGAGGAATCAATTAACTTTTTAGTGAATGATCCCTTCCAACCCATGATCTTGAAGAAACAACACAAGTCGATTCGTATGAGATTCTGCTAAATGTAAAGACTGAGCAAGTACCAAGATATCGTCCAAATAAGGAAATACCACAATACCCTGTTCTCTGTATTACAGACAGAAGGGCACCGAGAACCTTTGTAAAAATTCTTGGAGCTGTAGCTAGGCCAAACGGCAGAGCCACAAACTGGTAATGCTTGTCCAGATAAGAGAATCTCAGGAACTGATAATGATCTGGATGAATCGGAATATGCAGATATGCATCCTGTAAATCTATTGTGGACATATAATGCCCTTGCTGAACAAAAGGCAAGATAGTCCTTACAGTTACCATTTTGAACGTTGGTATCCTTACATAACGATTCAATATTTTTAGATCCAGAACTGGTCTGAAGGAATTCTCCTTCTTTGGTACAATGAAGAGATTCGAATAAAACCCCAGCCCCTGTTCCAGAACTGAAACTGGCATAATTACTCCAGCCAACTCTAGATCTGAAACACATATTCAGAAATGCTTGAGCTTTCACTGGATTTACTGGGACACGGGAAAGAAAAAATCTCTTTGCAGGAGGTCATATCTTGAAACCAATTCTGTACCCTTCTGAAACAATGTTCTGAATCCAAAGATTGTGAACAGAATTGATCCAAATTTCTTTGAAAAAACGTAACCTGCCCCCTACCAGCTGAGCTGGAATGAGGGACGCACCTTCATGTGGGACTTAGAAGCTGGCCTTTGCTTTTCTAGAAGGCTTGGATTTATTCCAGACTGGAGAATGGTTTCCAAACTGAAACTGCTTCCTGAGGATGAAGGATCAGGGTTTTTGTTCTTTGTTGAACGAAAGGAACGAAAACGATTATTAGCCCTGTTTTTACCCTTAGATTTTTATCCTGTGGTAAAAAGTTCCTTTCCCACCAGTAACAGTTGAGATAATAGAATCCAACTGAGAACCAAATAATTTGTTACCCTGGAATGAAATGGAAAGTAGAGTCGATTTAGAAAGACATATCAGCATTCCAAGTTTTAAGCCATAAAGCTCTTCTAGCTAAAATAGCTAGAGACATAAACCTGACATCAACTCTGATAATATCAAAAATGGCATCACAGATAAAATTATTAGCATGTTGAAGAAGAAGAATAATATTATGAGAAACATGATCTGTTACTTGTTTGCGCTAAAGTTTCCAACCAAAAAGTTGAAGCTGCAGCAACATCAGCCATTAATATAGCAGGTCTAAGAAGATTACCTGAACACAGATAAGCTTTTCTTAGAAAGGATTCAATTTTCCTATCTAAAGGATCCTTAAACGATAGTACCATCTGACGTAGGAAATAGTAGTACGTTTTAGCAAGGGTAGAAATAGCCCCATCAACTTTAGGGATTTTGTCCCAAAATTCTAATCTGTCAGACGGCACAGGATATAATTGCTTAAAACGTTTAGAAGGGGTAAATGAATTACCCAAATTATTCCATTCTCTGGAAATTACTTCAGAAATAGCACCAGGAACAGGAAAACTTCTGGAATAACCACAGGAGATTTAAAGACCTTATCTAAACGTTTAGATTTAGTATCAAGAGGACCAGAATCCTCAATTTCTAAAGCAATTAGTACTTCTTTAAGTAAAGAACGAATAAATTCCATTTTAAATAAATATGAAGATTTATCAGCATCAACCTCTGAGACAGAATCCTCTGAACAGAAGAGTCATTAGAATCAGAATGATGATGTTCATTAAAAATTCATCTGTATAAAGAGAAGTTTTAAAGATTTTTTATGTTTACTAGAAGGAGGAATAACAGACATAGCCCTTCTTGATGGATTCAGAAACAAAATCTCTTATGTTATCAGGAACATTCTGAACATTAGATGTTGATGGAACTGCAACAGGTAATGGTACATTACTAAAGGAAATATTATCTGCATTAACAAGTTTGTCATGACAATTAATACAAACAACAGCTGGAGGAACAGCTACCAAAAGTTTACAGCAGATACACTTAGCTTTGATAGTTCCAGCACCAGACAGCAATTTTCCTGAAGTATCTTCTGACTCAGATGCAACGTGAGACATCTTGCAATATGTAAGAGAAAAAACAACATATAAAGCAAAATTGATCAAATTCCTAAAATTGACAGTTTCAGGAATGGGAAAAAATGCCAAGGAACAAGCTTCTAGCAACCAGAAGCAAAGAAAAATGAGACTTAAATAATGTGGAGACAAAAGCGACGCCCATATTTTTTAGCGCCAAATAAGACGCCCACATTATTTGGCGCCTAAATGCTTTTGGCGCCAAAAATGACGCCACAACCGGAACGCCAACATTTTTTGGCGCAAAAGAACGTAAAAAAATGACGCAACTTCCGGCGACACGTTATGACGCCGGAAACAGAAAAGATTTTTTGCGCCAAAAAAAGTCAGCGCCAAGAATGACGCAATAAAATGAAGCATTTTCAGCCCCGCGAGCCTAACAGCCCACAGGGAAAAAAGTCAAATTTTTAAGGTAAGAAAAAAATTGATTCAAGTGCATTATCCCAAATATGAAACTGACTGTCTGAAAATAAGGAATGTTGAACATCCTGAGTCAAGGCAAATAAATGTTTGAATACATATATTTAGAACTTTATTAAAAAAGTGCCCAACCATAGCTTAGAGTGTCACAGAAAATAAGACTTACTTACCCCAGGACACTCATCTACATGTTTGTAGAAAGCCAAACCAGTACTGAAACGAAAAATCAGCAGAGGTAATGGTATATATATATAAGAGTATATCGTCGATCTGAAAAGGGAAGGTAAGAGATGAATCTCTACGACCGATAACAGAGAACCTATGAAATAGACCCCGTAGAAGGAGATCATTGAATTCAAACAGGCAATACTCTCCTCCCATCCCTCTGACATCACTGCACGCTGAGATGAAAACCGGGCTCCAACATGCTGCGGAGCGCATATCAACGTAGAATCTAGCACAAACTTACTTTCACCACCTCCATAGGAGGCAAAGTTTGTAAAAACTGATTTGTGGGTGTGGTGAGGGGTGTATTTGTAGGCATTTTGAGGTTGGGAACTTTGCCCCTCCTGGTAGGAATGTATATCCCATACGTCACTAGCTCATGGACTCTTGCTAATTTCATGAAAGAAATGTGTTTACTATGTATAGTTAAACATTTTGGGCCAGATTACAAGCAGATCGCTATCGTTAGCACAAGAAGCATAAATGCAATCGCAAGATTGCGGTGTTCTTTAGACTCAAATCCATATTACAAGTGGCGGGCTGTTAAAATTACTGCAAATTAGTTTGCGCGAACTTGCATTAATTTACGCTCCCTATTATTTTTTATGGGTAGCGTTTAGCGGTAACATGCGCTCGTATTACAAGTTGAAAATGAATGCAATCACCTGAGCCCAATCACATTTTACCTCTCAAACGTTTTAAAGGGTTTGTCCGGAAGAAACACTAAACTGCCCATATGAACCCCCTAAACCACCACCCCATCACACATTGCAAGCTACCTCTTTACATTATTAACCCCTAAACCGCCACTCCCCCACATCACAACTACCTCTTTACACTATTAACCCCTAAACTTTTACCCCTATCACAAGTAAGCTTCTACACTATTAACCCCTAATCTGACACCCCCCACATCGTAAATTCCCTTACTACACTATTAATCCCTAAACCACCAGCCCCCCACCGCAAAGTAACCCCACTAACATCTAAAACCCCTAACCTGAAAAGCTTTCATTCTATTGGCTGATTTGAATTTGAACATGCAAATCAGCCAATAGGAATGCAGGGATACCCCACTATAAAAGACCTCTGTGTTGAAGATGGATGAAGAAGGACCACCACTGGGAAGAAGATGGAGCTCTGCCATCATCTTTGGTGAGTACCATCTTGGGGGTATCGGGGCCTATCTATCAAGCTCCGTATCTAGCTTGAGGGCCCGTGTTTCTGGCGAGCCTTCTAAAGACCGCTGCTCCATAACCTGTCCGTCTGCTCTGAGGAGGCGGGACAGAAATCGCCGCAATTGACACCCCCTGCTAGCGGCCAATTGAATCTGCAGGGGGCAGCGTTGCACCAGCAGTTCACAAGAGGACCCCTTGTGTTAAGGTTTTTGTTTTGTTAATATAGTTTTTTTTCCCCCTCTGGGCAGCAAAAGAGCTAAAATGCCCTTTTAAGGGCAATGCCCAGGCAAATACCCTTTTCAGGGCACTTTTTTAAATAAGCTTTTTTAGATTGTTTTTTTTGGGGGGGCATTGGTTATTGTTAGAAGGTACAAAACATTTTTTCCAACAAAAGAGCTTGATCACTTTAGGGCAATGCCCTACAAAAAGGGCTATTTGTAGTTTAGTTTTCGAATAGTTTTTTTATTTTGGGGTGCTTTTTTATTTTGGGGTTTTATAATAGGCATAACATTTTATTTTTGGTAATTTGTTATTTTTTGCAAAGGTAGTTTTATTTTATTTTTTTCAATGTTAGGTTTTTTTTTTATTTTTG
The DNA here is from genome assembly GCF_027579735.1 of Bombina bombina. Lineage (NCBI taxonomy): Eukaryota > Metazoa > Chordata > Amphibia > Anura > Bombinatoridae > Bombina > Bombina bombina. Next base: position 22,921 of record NW_026512887.1, read on the forward strand.
GTAATGTTAGTGTTTTGCTTTTTTTTTGTAATGTTAAAGGGACACTGAACCCAGTTATTTTTTTCTTTAGTGATTCAGAGTATGAAATTCTAAGCAACTTTCCAATTTACTCCTCTTATCAAATTTTCTTCATTCTCTTGGTATCTTTATTTGAAATGCAAGAATTTATGTTTAGATGCCGGCCATTTTTAGTGAACAACCTGGGTTGTTGTTGCTGATTGGTGGATACATTCATCCACCAATAAAAAGTGCTGTCTAGAGGCCTGAACCAAACAAAAAGCTTAGATGCCTTCTTTTTCAAAATAAAGATAGTAAGAGAACGAAGAAAAATTGATAATAGGAGCACATTAGAAAGTTGCTTAAATTGCATGCTCTATCTGAATCATGAAAGAAAAAATTTGGGGTACGGTTTGTCCCTTTAAAGTTTTTTTATTTTTTGTAATAGTCTTTTTTTTTTAAAAAAGGTAAGGTTAGATTTTGTTTACTTTTCTCATGTAAGTTTTTTATATTTTTAAAGGTAGTTAGTTTTTTTTGTAAAGGTAGGGTTAGTCTATTTTGGGGTTAACTAACTTTGCGTTGGGGGGGCTGGCAGTTTAGGGGTCAATAGTTTAGTAGGTTACTTTTGTAATGGGAAGATAGTGGTTTGTGGGTTAATAGTGTAGTGATTTACTTTGTGTTGGGGGGGGTGGTGGTTTAGGGGTTACTAGTGTAGTGAAGACTTTGCGATGTGGGCGCTCACAGTTTAGGGGTTAATAGTGTAGTGAAGATTTTGCGATGTGGGGGCTGGAGGTTTAGGGGTTAATAGTTGTAGTGGAGACTTTGCGGTAGGCTATGTGGCAGTTTAGGGGTTATTAGAGTACAGCCTTATGGCGATTCGGGTAAGCCCGCAAGTAGGATGTTTTTGTTCACTTTTTTCCTGCATTGACTTCTATGGTGGAATAGGTTATCCCGCACGCGATAGTAAGTTCGGCTTTTTACACTTGTTGGGTTAGCGCTGGAGTGATACATTTTTACTTTCAACTCATAATACCAGCGCAACCGACGAGATCAAAAAGCTTTACTTCTAGCACAGTTACCACTCTAGCGAAAAGTGGTAAGTAAAAGCTCCACTTGTAATCTATCCCTTTATGAGGAATGACATTTTGTGCTTAATTGACTTTTTATCTATACATACTACTTAAGGAAATGTGGAACTGATTATTCTATAATAAATTACTGATATGTGTAGAGGAGATCCAGGGGGCTGGCGGTCCTCACAAACACAAATAAAATGAGGTCTGGCAGTGGCCTCCAGAGGGAAGGTTGAGCAACTCTAGTATAAGGAATTTTTGAGCTGCTACTTCATTTGAAAACCTTATATTAAATGGGTTGTCATAGCATTTCCAAATGGATTGGAATGAGTTGGAATCTGAAAACCCCACAAAAAGCTGTGCAATAAATTTTGCCTGTCAGTTTGGATGGATTGAAAGGGGGACCCAGTTGGTTATTTGTAAGATTTTATACAATTCTGAATTTGCTTTCAAATTGTACCCAGCATTTTTCATTATTTAGTTAGCACATATATCAAACCCAAGGAAACATTATAGGCCCCCATGTACTTAGGGCCATATGGACAAGGTTCTTAAATTGACCAATCACACAAGAGAAAGGTCTGTCAATCACCTGAGCGACCATGTTTGGGGTGATTTCAATACCCCACCTCAGAGGGGAAGAGTGTAAAAAGCAGCGGTCTGGTGACAATGCAGGAAGCAGGCTCACACAAGGGCTCAAAAGCAGCCTATACTGCTTAGTACATTGAGCCCCATTTTCGTAATACAGGGTATGGTGGGAAGGAATTATCATTGTCTAAATGTAAATATACATTAATGAACACTAGATGGCACTGCTGGTCTTTAGTTAAATTAAGTGCTATATATAATAAACAAAAATATTACAGTCATTCTACAATTCAACTAAGAATTTTGATTTTAGTTAAAAACCCCTAAAAAAAACCCTAATCCCCACTAATAACAAAACAAATTGTGTACTTTCAAATGTAAATATTTTCATTTTGGCAGAGCTGTAAAACCACGAAATGAGAATGTGCCGCTCTTTTTTAGGTTTGTTCTCTAATTCTTTCTATAAGTCAGAAAAATCACACTATAATCATACTCTGAAATCTGCAGCAAATTCACAATTATCATATGTAACTGCTAATTAGGGCCTCAATCACAATCTATCGGCTATCTGCTCTTGAAAATGAATTTTGTATTCCATCCGAATTGGAAGCCGAGTTTCTCAAGTGACCACAATGTTGTAAACAAGATGACAACTACGAGTTTCTATGCAAAACACTTAAATATATATTTTTCTACATCCCTTGGTCCTGGGATTCCCTCTGTCTACCTATACGGCATTCAGCTACCTTATAGTTACTTAAACCCTCAACTGAGTTGCCAAGCAGTATATCCCGATTCTCTAAAACTCTCTGCTTAAATGAGATTATCTAAAATGATCTATTATACTCTGTATATTTTCTGTGCATTTTCCTATGCGAAATAAGCCTGACATTTTCTGTCACATCCATGCCCACAGCTGATCCCATGTTTCTGTGCTCTTATTCTGGTGGTTTCCATCTAACCACTGGAGGGTATTAGCTCGGGCAGTATTCTGGAGACTTGCAACCTATATCTGCTGGCTCTCTAGCACCCCCTTCCTGCCAGTTGTAAGTTGTTTGCTATTTATCTCAGACTATTTATACCTGCTTGGCCAGACCCTCGCTGCACTAACATTGAGTCACTCTACCACTTAGTTCTGTATTCTTCTGTTTGCTTTTCTGATTTTATCAGCCTGTTCTCCTGTTTTTGCGCTTACTAGTACCCCGCATTGCTTTCCTTTGACACCAGTACCCTGCACTGCGTTCCTGTTACATCAATACCCAGCACTGCGCTCCTGTGACACTGGTACCGTGCACTGCATTACTGCGACCCTAGTATGCTGCACTGCATTTCAGTGACACCAGTACCCTACACCTGTGTACCTGTACTGTCAGTTTCCTGCTCTGTGTACCTGTGCTGTCAATATCCTGCTCTGTGTACCTGTGCTGTCAATATCTAGCTCTGTGTACTTGTGCTGTCAGTATCCAGCTTGTGTACTTGTGCTGTCAGTATCATGCTCTGTGTACGTGTGCTGTCAGTATCTAGCTCTGTGTAACTTGTGCTGTCAGTATCTAGCTCTGTGTACTTGTGCTGTCAGTATCCTGCTCTGTGTACTTGTGCTGTCAGTATCATGCTCTGTGTACTTGTGCTGTCAGTATCCTGCTCTGTGTACTATGTGCTGTCAGTATCTAGCTCTGTGTACTTGTGCTGTCAGTATCTAGCTCTTGTGAACTTGTGCTGTCAGTATCCTGCTCTGTGTACTTGTGCTGTCAGTATCCTTGCTCTGTGTACTTGTGCTGTCAGTATCCTGCTCTGTGTACTTGTGCTGTCAGTATCCTGCTCTGTGTACTTGTGCTGTCAGTATCTAGCTCTGTGTATTTGTGCTGTCAGTATCTAGCTCTGTGTACTTGTTGCTGTCAGTATCTAGCTCTGTGAACTTGTGCTGTCAGTATCCTTCTCTGTGTACTTGTGCTGTCAGTATCCTGCTCTGTGTACTTGTGCTGTCAGTATCCTGCTCTGTGTACTTGTGCTGTCAGTATCTAGCTCTGTGTACTTGTGCTGTCAGTATCTAGCTCTGTGTACTTGTGCTGTCAGTATCTAGCTCTGTGTACTTGTGCTGTCAGTATCCTGCTCTGTGTACTTGTGCTGTCAGTATCCTGCTCTGTGTACTTGTGCTGTCAGTATCCTGCTCTGTGTACTTGTGCTGTCAGTATCTAGCGCTGTGTACTTGTTGCTGTCAGTATCTAGCTCTGTGTACTTGTGCTGTCAGTATCCTGCTCTGTGTATTTGTGCTGTCAGTATCTAGCTCTGTGTACTTGTGCTGTCAGTATCTAGCTCTGTGTACTTGTGCTGTCAGTATCCTGCTCTGTGTACTTGTGCTGTCAGTATCCTGCTCTGTGTACTTGTGCTGTCCAGTATCTAGCTCTGTGTACTTGTGCTGTCAGTATCTAGCGCTGTGTACTTGTGCTGTCAGTATCTAGCTCTGTGTACTTGTGCTGTCAGTATCCTGCTCTGTGTATTTGTGCTGTCAGTATCTAGCTCTGTGTACTTGTGCTGTCAGTATCTAGCTCTGTGTACTTGTTGCTGTCAGTATCCTGCTCTGTGTACTTGTGCTGTCAGTATCTAGCTCTGTGTACTTGTGCTGTCAGTATCTAGCTCTGTGTACTTGTGCTGTCAGTATCTAGCTCTGTGTACTTGTGCTGTCAGTAATCCTGCTCTGTGTACTTGTGCTGTCAGTATCTAGCTCTGTGTACTTGTGCTGTCAGTATCTAGCTCTGTGTACTTGTGCTGTCAGTATCTAGCTCTGTGTATTTGTGCTGTCAGTATCTAGCTCTGTGTACTTGTGCTCGTCAGTATCTAGCTCTGTGTACTTGTGCTGTCAGTATCCTAGCTCTGTGTACTTGTGCTGTCAGTATCTAGCTCTGTGTATTTGTGCTGTCAGTATCTAGCTCTGTGTATTGTGCTGTCAGTATCCTGCTCTGTGTTACTTGTGTTGTCAGTATCTAGCTCTGTGTACTTGTGCTGTCAGTATCTAGCTCTGTGTACTTGTGCTGTCAGTATCCTGCTCTGTGTACTTGTGCTGTCAGTATCTAGCTCTGTGTACTTGTGCTGTCAGTATCTAGCTCTGTGTACTTGTGCTGTCAGTATCTAGCACTGTGTACTTGTTGCTGTCAGTATCTAGCTCTGTGTATACTTGTGCTGTCAGTATCTAGCTCTGTGTACTTGTGTTGTCAGTATCTAGCTCTGTTGTACTTGTGCTGGTCAGTATCTAGCTCTGTGTACTTGTGCTGTCAGTATCTAGCCTCTGTGTACTTGTGCTGTCAGTATCTAGCACTGTGTACTTGTGCTGTCAGTATCTAGCACTGTGTACTTGTGCTGTCAGTATCTAGCACTGTGTATTTGTGCTGTCAGTATCCTAGCTCTGTGTACTTGTGCTGTCAGTATCTAGCTCCTGTGTACTTGTGCTGTCAGTATCTAGCTTCTGATGTATTTGTGCTGTCAGTATCTAGCTCTGTGTAATTGTGCTGTCAGTATCTAGCTCTGAGTACTTGTGCTGTCCAGTATCTTGCTCTGAGTACTTGTGCTGTCAGTATCTAGCTCTGTGTATTTGTGCTGTCAGTATCTAGCTCTGTGTACTTGTGCTGTCAGTATCTAGCTCTGTGTATTTGTGCTGTCAGTATCTAGCTCTGTGTACTTGTGCTGTCAGTATCTAGCTCTGTGTACTTGTGCTGTCAGTATCATGCTCTGTGTACTTGTGCTGTCAGTATCTAGCTCTGTGTACTTGTGCTGTCAGTATCTGCTCTGTGTACTTGTGCTGTCAGTATCTAGCTCTGTGTATTTGTGCTGTCAGTATCTAGCGCTGTGTATTTGTGCTGTCAGTATCTGCTCTGTGTACTTGTGCTGTCAGTATCTAGCTCTGTGTACTTGTGCTGTCAGTATCTAGCTCTGTGTACTTGTGCTGTCAGTATCTAGCTCTGTGTACTTGTGCTGTCAGTATCTAGCTCTGTGTACTTGTGCTGTCAGTATCTAGCTCTGTGTACTTGTGCTGTCAGTATCTAGCTCTGTGTATTTGTGCTGTCAGTATCTAGCTCTGTGTACTTGTGCTGTCAGTATCTAGCTCTGTGTACTTGTGCTGTCAGTATCTAGCTCTGTGTACTTGTGCTGTCAGTATCTAGCTCTGTGTATTTGTGCTGTCAGTATCTAGCTCTGTGTACTTGTGCTGTCAGTATCTAGCTCTGTGTACTTGTGCTGTCAGTATCTAGCTCTGTGTATTTGTGCTGTCAGTATCTAGCTCTGTGTACTTGTGCTGTCAGTATCTGCTCTGTGTACTTGTGCTGTCAGTATCTGCTCTGTGTACTTGTGCTGTCAGTATCTGCTCTGTGTACTTGTGCTGTCAGTATCCTGCTCTGTGTACTTGTGCTGTCAGTATCTAGCTCTGTGTACTTGTGCTGTCAGTATCTAGCTCTGTGTACTTGTGCTGTCAGTATCTAGCGCTGTGTACTTGTGCTGTCAGTATCTAGCTCTGTGTACTTGTGCTGTCAGTATCCTGCTCTGTGTACTTGTGCTGTCAGTATCTAGCACTGTGTACTTGTGCTGTCAGTATCTAGCTCTGTGTACTTGTGCTGTCAGTATCTAGCGCTGTGTACTTGTGCTGTCAGTATCTAGCACTGTGTACTTGTGCTGTCAGTATCTAGCTCTGTGTACTTGTGCTGTCAGTATCTAGCTCTGTGTACTTGTGCTGTCAGTATCTAGCTCTGTGTACTTGTGCTGTCAGTATCTAGCTCTGTGTACTTGTGCTGTCAGTATCTAGCTCTGTGTACTTGTGCTGTCAGTATCTAGCTCTGTGTACTTGTGCTGTCAGTATCTAGCTCTGTGTACTTGTGCTGTCAGTATCTAGCTCTGTGTACTTGTGCTGTCAGTATCTAGCTCTGTGTACTTGTGCTGTCAGTATCTAGCACTGTGTACTTGTGCTGTCAGTATCTAGCTCTGTGTACTTGTGCTGTCAGTATCTAGCTCTGTGTACTTGTGCTGTCAGTATCTAGCACTGTGTACTTGTGCTGTCAGTATCTAGCTCTGTGTACTTGTGCTGTCAGTATCTAGCTCTGTGTACTTGTGCTGTCAGTATCCTGCTCTGTGTACTTGTGCTGTCAGTATCTAGCTCTGTGTACTTGTGCTGTCAGTATCTAGCTCTGTGTACTTGTGCTGTCAGTATCTAGCTCTGTGTACTTGTGCTGTCAGTATCTAGCTCTGTGTACTTGTGCTGTCAGTATCTAGCTCTGTGTACTTGTGCTGTCAGTATCTAGCACTGTGTACTTGTGCTGTCAGTATCTAGCTCTGTGTACTTGTGCTGTCAGTATCTAGCTCTGTGTACTTGTGCTGTCAGTATCTAGCACTGTGTACTTGTGCTGTCAGTATCTAGCTCTGTGTACTTGTGCTGTCAGTATCTAGCACTGTGTACTTGTGCTGTCAGTATCTAGCTCTGTGTACTTGTGCTGTCAGTATCTAGCACTGTGTACTTGTGCTGTCAGTATCTAGCACTGTGTACTTGTGCTGTCAGTATCTAGCTCTGTGTACTTGTGCTGTCAGTATCTAGCTCTGTGTACTTGTGCTGTCAGTATCTAGCACTGTGTACTTGTGCTGTCAGTATCTAGCACTGTGTACTTGTGCTGTCAGTATCTAGCTCTGTGTACTTGTGCTGTCAGTATCTAGCTCTGTGTACTTGTGCTGTCAGTATCTAGCACTGTGTACTTGTGCTGTCAGTATCTAGCACTGTGTACTTGTGCTGTCAGTATCTAGCTCTGTGTACTTGTGCTGTCAGTATACAGGTTTCTGCTACTTATACCTGCACCTGTTTATCATTCACCTGATGTTAATTAACCCATTCCATAAAGAACACAACTATTGCTATTGCAACAGTGACACCTTGTGGATGAAAAATATAGTACATCACTGTTTTTACTCTGAATATTTCAGTGTTCTTTTATGGAATGGATAAACACCATCCGCATATTATTAAAACAACATAAAACCGATATACAATTTAAAAAGAGGAGCATAAAATCCCAATATCTATAGAGCCACAGTTCCATTCCATAAAAGAACACTGAAATATTCAGAATAAAAACAGTGATGTACTATATTTTTCATCCACAAGGTGTCACTGTTGCAATAGCAATAGTTGTGTTCTTTATGGAATGGGTTAATTAACGTCAGGTGAATGATTAACAGGTGCAGGTATAAGTAGCAGAAACCTGTATAACTAAAGTGTACATGACTAAGAGCCTAATGCTGGCTTGAAACGTTGTATTATCAATGGGACCCAAGACAAAAGAATAAAGGTCTTTTAAAGAAATTGGTGGCTGGAGTTTCTTGAAATTCATGGACTTTGGTGAGACTTGGCAAGTCTGTTGCTCCGTGCCCCACTGAAAAAAAATTTGGTGTGCTGTTTCCACTATTTTTGCCTAGGGTCCATTCAATATTAAAGACTGCCCTGGCCATCAGAGACAGCATCAGAAATTCAGCACAGCTAAGGGAGTAAGAGCGCAGCAAAAGCAGCAAATATAAATATAAATGTATATAACAATATAAATATTTATATTTGTGGCAAACCTAGCCACTTCTGGACTATAATGTAAGAAAGGTTGTCTATAGGCTGTATTGTGTGCTATGTATATGTGACAGACCCTTCGGTCAGAACTAAAGAGTTAACTTTGTTCATCTTTCAGAAGCTATTTTCTAAATACAAGGTTGCTGGCATCAGCTATTGTGTGCTCTAATTAAGTTTAGTGATAAACATTCAATTGTCTAATCATCTCCAGAGTCAGACTGCTAGTTGATAAGATGGACTGCATTGTTTTCTTGTGTGTAAATTATCTGCTTAAGTAATGTAATTTCTATTGTGGCATGTCAAAGGGCGTTGCTCTCTATCTAATGTACAATATTCTTTCAACCCCCAGCTGGGGTCAGACCTGCATAAATACTAGGCATATAGCCTTTAATAAATGTCATTCTGTTTTAAAACCTGTAATGTGGAGCCTGGTCTCATGTTTGAGGGGTTGTGAGTTGCTGATCCCATATTCAGGACATTGTTCATCTGGTGTTAACCCTTGGTATCCTGTTGGTACCGTAACAATATTTACAGGGAACACACAGTTGCCATAGGCTGCAATGTAAAGACACTTTTCAGTGCTGTTTTTTTTTCTAACCCACTCCACCAAATTTAGTTCCCAAATACGGCCTAATGCAGTTATTTTATTAAAAATTAAAGATGCTTATATAATTATTTTTTAATACAATACACTGTATTTTGGGGGCATTTGGGGCACATTTATAAAATTAATCAGAGATCTGATCTCTGGTTAAAGTGTCAGTAAACCTAAAAAATAATGTTATATAATCTGCACATAGTGCAGAATTATATAACATTATTTTAGTGCTATAGTTATAAAAGCCTTTTTTCCCTTTTAATATTTAAAAAATATGCCGCTTTTACAGACCCGCTCTCTGCTCTCTGCTGAGCGGGTCTGTTTTTTTTAGTCAGCGCATCGGCTAGCTGTATAGTCACAGCCCGGCCCGACCGCGCCATAAGACTAAGTGCAGCCTCGCTCCTGCTCTGTCTGACAGCAGGAGCGAGCTTCACTTAATGTTATGGCGCGGTCGGGCCGGCTGTGACTATACAGCTAGCCCGATGCGCTGACTAAAAAAAACAGACCCCTCAGCAGAGAGCAGAGAGCGGGTCTGTAAAAGCGGCATATTTTTTAAATATTAAAAGGGAAAAAAGGCTTTTATAACTATAGCACTAAAATAATGTTATATAATTCTGCACTATGTGCAGAATTATATAACATTATTTTTAGGTTTACTGTCC